>NC_056475.1:1949127-2059859 GCF_008729295.1 Plectropomus leopardus | reverse complement strand
GTTGGTTAAAAAAATAACTGAATAAAAGTAGAAAATCATATTAATGTATAATATTTTTTAAAGCTTGAGTTTGAAAAGTGCTTTTTGTGTGCAGAGCGATATGAGTGTGTGATATTAAAGCGGGCCCTAAGGGTTAACCAAAGACATTGATCTGAATCTCACACTCTTGGGTATGTGCACTTTTCAAACCTTCAGTATCGTATTGGTTTAACTGTGCTCAATTTTGACTGTTTTCTGAGTGTTTTCTCACTTTTAGACCAGTCAAAGAGTCTTTGTTATAGCTTCTGTTTAAACTTTAGGGAAATTAGTCCCTAATTTGCACATCCAAATATGTAGACTTCTTCTCTCTAACATTTTTTGTCAAAAAGGTCTGATCAGGGATTTACAGTGAAATTAAGACTAGTTTTCTATAAGTCTAGACTAAAGAATATGCACAGGCTTGATCTCTACAGTCCATTTTCTTGAAAAATGTGATATGGCATTGATTTTGTCTAAGTGCATGTGTGATGTGTCCTAGAGCTTGTGCTGGGTGAAGTCCATTACTTGCTGCAAAGTGTTAGCCTGCAACGACCTGTTATCAATCAAAGTGGAAGAACAGATCTGTGTTTTGAATTTTGTTAGATGGGCAACCCAAATTATTTGCACCCGTCCCAAATATTCTGTCAGTCTCTTCACAGTAGAAAAATGATTTCATTAGATTTCATCTGCAGTATAGACAAGCAGTTGTACTTATTTTCAGAAAAATAGTTTGAGGTAGTAGTGACTTGATCTCTAAACAAACTCCTGATATTTGAGGAAATTTCCTGCTTGCTGTGTCAGAGCAGAGCAGTTTTTGGAAGCCTGTGCAGGTCGACGAGTGCACAATCTGTGTCCTGTTCATAAAGGGATCAACT
This sequence comes from Plectropomus leopardus, assembly GCF_008729295.1. Taxonomy (NCBI): domain Eukaryota; kingdom Metazoa; phylum Chordata; class Actinopteri; order Perciformes; family Serranidae; genus Plectropomus; species Plectropomus leopardus. The sequence goes on along the minus strand of NC_056475.1, from coordinate 2,058,966 downwards.
TTGCAGTAATTTTTCCCTGGATTGCATTATCTGGTAAATCTATTTGGAAATAACAGTCAATGTGTTTCTAAAGATGCAAGTTGTTTTCTTGAAACTAGCTTTTGGATTATTTTAAAGAATCAAATGTAAATGAGGCCCAAGATGTTGTGGATAAATTCAGACTGGGAGCCATGAATAGATAACGTGTAAATATGCCGTTATGCTTGGTTGGTTTTTGATGTGGTACCAGACAGAGGAGCTGACTGAGTATAGTACATGAATAGGGTCCAGTGATTGGATTTAAATGATGTGACTCGACCACGGGACTTGAAAGCGATTGCTAAGCTCAAACGATATGGATTTTCGGGTTTTGAAAAAGCAAAACCGGGTCTTCAGTGGAACTGGGTTTTGATCCCCATCCCTACTCAAAAGAGCATCTGCAGCCAGTAAGGACAGCTCTTTACTTGGCTTCAAATCCAAAATGTTGTTACATTGGTGCTGTTTTCATCTTTTTAACAGACTAACTCTGCCGTGCTTCCTCTAATCACCCCAAAAAGTAAACAAACATCTCTGCTAAAATTTGATTTCTGACATGTTGCAGTCATTGGCCGCCTTGGCTCGGCACTAAATTATACATGACCTCTTTGACACTAGTGGCACTGTTAGTATGTGTACAGACATAATAGTATGTTAATCAGGCTGTCAGTTGCTTATTACTATTGCAATTTCAGTAGGACTGGTTTGCTGGTTTGCATAAATCTAACCGGTTTAACCTTGAACATTGGACCGTATCTGAAAAACTGGAAATTGACCCATCAACGGTCCAGTGGGACAACACAGTGACCACACAGTAACTAAAGTACTTTTTCCATATAATACAATAGTAGTTTTGTGTTTTGAGGTTATTTTTCCGTAGCGCTGTTGTTTATCTCTGTGTAACCTTTTATTAAGCCTTTATAACTGTGAATGTTAACCCTCTTGTCTGCAGCAAGATTTGCTCTCACCCTCTTCAGCGTGAGGATTTTAAGAAAACACTAATGCGGTCAGAAATCCTCTCTTTCACACACATTAAGGGGGAAAGCTCTCAGTCTGATCTGAGAAGAAAGAGTTGTTATCTGTCCTCAAGAGGCGAGGTCTGGTCTGCATACAGTTGGAGTGGCACGTCCTTAACCGCAGTGGAGGAGGCTTTAATTGAGGAGATAAGAGGAGATGGAGCGATTGGAGCAGGAATGACGTGGCATTCGCTCCGTTGAATAAATAAAAGTCCCCCTGTTTTCTGACAGACTGTGAGGCTGCTCAGCATGCTGTCAGCAGGTTGCAGAGTTATTTTTTCAATATATTTTAACTCTTGCTTTTGCAAAGGCACAGATGGCTCCCATCCTCCACAGCACTGCCAGGCTACCTCCCCGCAGTTTTTTCCTTTAAAGCATCATCTGCACTGGCGCAGCAGTGTTTTCTGTTTGAGAGGTGTAGCTGTGAAGGGAAGCTTCGCCAAGCATCTTTTTCCTCTGGCTCTTTTTTTTTCTTTCTAGTCCAAGAACGTCCAGGAAACAGACTGCATACTTGACAAGCATCACCGTCTAACTCACTGGCTCCAAGGAATGCTCGTGTTGCTGTAAATGGGTCATCTGGGCCACGTCTGAGGTAAAGCAGAGATACAGCCTTTTTATTATAAAAATCTGGCTTCTTTGGCCTGTCACAATAACCAATTTTTTTAGATGATATATTGTTGCAGGAATAAGTGCGATAAATTGAATTACTCTGCGCTCTACAGTGCGAGCAGTTTACTGGCAATTGTGCCTAAAAATTTGTGAACTGGAAAAATAATTTAGGAGCACGGTGTGGGAGTAACAGAAATGCCTTTTTTAAACTAGAGGGCTTTTAATTTTTGAAATAATGGACACTAACTTCAGCAACAGTGACTTTATCCTGGCTTGTTCTTCATGCGATATACAAAATAACTGTATTGGGAACATCGAGTATAAAAGTCGCTTTTATAAATTTCCTCATAAAAGTACTTTATCTTCGTTATAACCATATTTTATTGAATTTTATTATAACAGTAATGTATTCAATTTAATGATATGAAAGTAGATACTTTGTTGACCTTTTTGTCACTGCAGTTCATTCAATAAATTTGTATTTCAGAAGTTAACATTAGTTTATATGACATTTAACAGTATTGAGATATATCCTGTATTGCGATATGGCCTTAAATTATTGCAATATTATTTTAAAGCCATATTGCCCAGCCCTAATTGTATGATGAGTCGACATACATAATCATTGCTTCTTTCGTCTCCACTTTAGCCTTAGAGAAATCAATGTCTTGCAGAAGCGTGATGAGCAAGTGAAGAATAAGACAGATGATTTGATATTGAGTTATCTCATTCAGGTAAACAGGACAAGCGAGTTTACACGTGTGACGTGTACACGTGTTTGGGGAGTGTCTTTAAAATGTGTGCTTACCACCTGAAAGAGGTCTGACCTACTGTTATCTCTTTGTAGTCTCTTGTCATCGTTCAGGCTGCATGAACACACCCAAAGAGCTCATCAAATAGCTCTCATGCCACAAGTGTGTGCACTGCTGCAAACTCAAAGGACGCAGAGCGTTGATTGATCCTTTTAGATCAGACAGTAACTCTCCTCAGTGCACACAAACCATAGTTGGCATATGGAGAAAACACATTTATTTCCACTGGTTTTATTGTGAAAAACCACTGAGCTCCGTTAAGTGGTGGTCTTTTTATCCCCTCGCCGTTCTCATGCATGCTATGGTGGAGTTTCTATGGAATCCGCCCACTCGCTGTACATGCAGCCAGCCAGGCAGACAGGAAGGCAGCTTCTGCGATGTGGCTCTGACTGACTGTTTAACAGACAAGAACTTTGACACCGTCAGAGCAGGAAGTCGGGCCCTCGAGGGAGCCCGGCTCTGAGAAAGATGAAACAGAGGATGAAGTAGATGAAATATGCAAGAAGACTGTATCTATATCAGTGCCTGCTACTTTATTCTGGTGAATCCAGGACAGAGCAGTTTCCTGGGAGATAATGGATGCCATTACTGCTGCCAGGTGGCACAGTTCAATACATTAGTTAGTCCTTGTTGGCTCGGGACAAAGATCAGGATGTGAATGCTCATATCCACTTTTTATGAAGGTTTTTTTTTTACTTAGTTTGTGTTCATTTCATTAAAGGTATACTATGAAGTGTATAAAAAACGTGTATAAACTCATACAAAAGTAATCTTTTTCATGGATTTATGAGTGTGTTGTGGTCGTACCTGCAGAGACTCTGACTGGACTTTATCTTTTTTCTTATTTTGCTGAGTTGTGGACACTGTGCAGGAGAGATCAGGACGAAAAGGCCTGTGTCATAGTGTTTTTGTGTTTTTTTTGGCAGAAAAGTGGTGACGTGCTATGCATGGGTGGGGCTGGGTGATACAGCTAAAAATGTCTTCACTATAAAAATGTCAGTCGATATTGGTAATTATCACACCAAAAAGGCCTAATCATTATTTCTTTTAAGTAAGGATGGAGGGGAAAATCGATGCAGCATGATATCGTGATATCTTCGCATGGCAATCTTGTAATGATACACAGATGCCAAGTATAATTTTTTTTAATTATATAATTTGTTAATATTGTAACTTTAAATTTAACTTACGATTAAAATCAGTTGCTTTTTCGGTCCGTGTTTTTCTGCAGTTTAAATATGTGAAGTGAGATGGACTAACAGTTTTATATAAGATAAAATCTATTGCAGTGCAGAGAGAGAGAGAGAGAGTGAGATAAGAGCAACAAGGGCTCAGAGCAGCCAAACAAAAAAGCTGAAGCAATCTTCAAAAAACAAAATGGACGTGTGCTTTTTTTCTGTAGACAACCATATAGATCACACTGTCAAAAGACACTGGCGCTCTGTGGACACAGGCCCTAATTGATTAAAAGAATTGGCAAATTCATTGATAATGAAAATAATCAGTTGCATCTCTCTATTACTTATTATTATAACTGTAATCTTAAAATTGCTTTTTTGGAGTTGGTGTTCATCTAATTTTAGTTGTTGTGCTAAGTTATACTACATAGATTAGTACGTGAAATTATAAGTTTTAGAAACCAAACATTAGTAAATTTGGAAAAAAAAAAAAAAAAAAGTTAGTTATTAAGACTCAAAGTTTTAAAAGTTTAAGTACATGATTTGAAGAAAATGATGACACAAGCAGATCAAAATATCAGGTCAGAGTTTTGTGAATATTGTATCACATTTAAATGGAGAATTGAACTTCTCGGCCTCTGCACTCGGACATGAACTGTCGCAATTAATGATCCAGGATTTCACAGTAAGTATGTATTATTTTAAAGTTTGAGACCCCCTGCTGTAAAGGCCCTAAGGCCAGACAAGCAACCTATTGATCTTTGTCCAGATCAAACAAAATATTCAACTCAGCACTTTTCCTTACAAGCTCTGCTTTCTTCTCATCTCCTCCTGAACTTAAAGATGCTGATTTAAGCAGCAGCTCTCTGCCTATTTCATATTCAGATGCTGAAAAGCAGTTTTTCTATGTTTTGGTTGAGGAATTATTGCTTGACACTAGACGGATGCATAGAGCTCTTGTTTTTCCTCTTTCTAGCACATCAAAGTGTCCACACAAAGGCAGCTGACTCAATAGTCAATAGCCTCAAACACAATATGTGCATGAACTATAGCTTCCCAACTCTGGATTCAAGGTTGTCTGTTCCCAGGAGTGCAATTTGAACCATTTAAAGTTGGTTAATATTTGTACAGCTGTAGGCGTTCGGGTGTGTTTTGGCATCTTGGCGTTGCTCACATTCAGCTCGCACAAACTGCACAAAATGTCACACATTTTGCTGCTTTGTTTTGTGTGAAATCAGGCTGCAACTTCCCCGATGTTTCTTCTGGGAAGGAGGTTTGCATCCCGTTGCGTACTAGTTTCAGATCCCTTCAGACTTGAGGGGGAAACCCAGAGGGAGAGCAGAGACCGTCTCACAGCATGGGACACAGACTAATCCCACACTCTTCCTGTTTCACTTTTAGCTGAGATAATGACTTTGCACATACATCGCTTCCTTAGAGCCAGGTGCTGTACAGATGCTGCAGAGCTGCTGACGTGGTCAGGCTCAATTAAAGCATTAATGCATGTAAGCTGCACTCACATGCACACATTATTGTCTCAGATAAGATTGTTATTAAAGTGAAATGTGTTTCTTGATTATACAGTAAAGTAGGGCTGCAACTAATGATTATTTTCTCAATTAATTGGTCCATAAATTAACAGTTTCTCAAAATCCAAGATGATGTCTGTAAGATTATGTAACTTGATATAATATAAAACACAAAAGCAGGAAACCTCTGTTTTTTAGGGGCTGAAAACAGCTTTTTCTGCCATTTTTGCATGAAAAATTACATTGATTACCTGAATAGTTGACGATTCTATTTCTGTTTATTGTAAAACAACTAATTTTTTGCAGCTTTATAATACACAATACAATCCAGCTGCCCCTGAATGGTGCATAACAGTAACCTAGAGTTTATATTCCCCTTGTGGCGCAGGGCGCACAGGAACAGGAGGCCAATTTTTAGTGAAACAAACTATATTATAGATCCCAATATCCTGTTGGAAACTAATGTGACATGGAGTTTGTCCAGTTTTTTATCCGACGCTTCATCATGTTAAAATTTTTAAATGAAAGGTAACTATTAAACCTCTCTCTGAAGATATCCAGTATTGCATGCTGGGTGCACTTTCATTTTCAAATGAAACAACAACGACAGTTAAAACTTATTTTTATGCAGCTGAGTGAATTTGACGTAACAATAAGTGACTTTGTTGAATCTTTTATTTTTGACCAATAGTTTTGACACCTTGAAGAAGAGCCCAGTCACAGCCAGAGGGCGTTATGTCACAGCTTGAATGCATGAAGCTTTAAATAAAAAGATGAGTTCATATTTAATTGTATGTTTGTTTGTGGGAGCAAGTATACAGCAAAGACCAGCAATTCCACATCAAGAATAAGTTATATAAACTGGAGCCAAAATATAAATGTTCTGAACAAAAATTCAGCTTGACACTAATTCAGGATAATACAGTTCAGGCGTATTTTATGTACTGTTTTGGATGGTATCATGAAAATAGGTTCTGCTTTCAGTTTTGAAGGAAAAAGCAGAAGGTTATTTTAAGCCATACACTCATCGTCATTGCACAGTTGTTGTCGCATCCCGTGCGTCTGTTGTGTCTATGGAGAGTCTGACTCAGGACTCTTTCCTGTGGACGGACTGAGGGAGGAAAAAGGAAGAGAATAAGAAGCAGGCGGCGCTTATAGGAGCTTCAGCGTGCCTGCTGCCACCTCCTGCCACATTTCTTTATGTTTCATCATTGTTTATTGATGTTTGGCCTGTTTCATACTCCGGCAGTGTGCTGTTTCCTGTTACCTCACTCACCCTTTCTGTAAGTGTTCAGTTTTAATTGATGCAAAGGATGTTGCCAGTATGGAAACTTATATCAGTTGGAAATTCTTGGAAATGTCTTTTTTTATGAGATATAGCATACTGGTAGCACTGGTCTCTCATAAATTGAATTGTTTTTTTTGCTTTTCCTCCAAGTTTGGGACTTTTTGGATCTTGAAGTGTTGTGCTGCACTGGTGGCTCCTACAGCAGCAAGAACAGTATGGGGCATAATCCCCTGTATGTGCAAATGGTTAAGATAAAGGAAGCTGAAAATGCTGAAAATCAGTACACTAATTGTACAAAAGAAGCAAAAAGCTGCACGCACGTATGTAGGGGCTTTGAGCTCTCCAAAGTGCCGTTATTATTATTTTTATTTATCTGATGTGCCTTTTATTAATATTATTATTATTATTATTATTAATAATAGTAGTACTAGTACTAGTAGTAGTAGTAGTAGTAGTAGTAGTAGTAGTAATAGCAGTATTTGTTTGTTATTATTATTTTTTAATTATCTTTTATTAGTATCTTTTAAGTACTGTTTTGCGTATCCGGGAGATGCTGTGCTCTTTCAGAATAAGAATCAGAAACACTTCATTGATCCCTGTGGAAAAGTTGTGTTTCATTACAGTCACTTTTTAACATAAGTTTAATTATACAATAAATAACAGTTTAACAACAGTTAAACATATGATTTCTACAACTTTCACTTAGGCACAAAAATCAGCCTGTAAAGTTAAATAATGATTTGACTTTTTTTTGGTAGATAATTATAGATATCGACTGATTGTAAATCGTGATAACTTTTCCAGCCATATTAGCTCCCAGCCCGAGTCATGATGCATCATTTCTACAGTGATGATCTTTACATTGGCAACAAGAATTTTCTGTGATCTTAATGTGATTCACAATGGACACAATCTGAAAAAGTCACAATGTTTTGATAATATTTAGTAAGGCTGCAATAAGGTGTCCGCCTGTGGCAGCATTACAGCATCAGTGTATTCGAAAGCATCGAATCACATCCAAAATCAGTATCAGCAGCAGGGTGTGAAACAGCATTTGGTGCCTTAAAAAATCCTCCTGAACTGTTTCTCAACCCTCTGCAGAAAGCTGTTTTTGTGGTGGTGCAGGGGTGTGGTCGGACCAAGTTCCTCAGTTTACCACTTTGCCACAAACTGAAGCCTGTTTCAACCCGGACCAGAGCGCAGTACGCTTTCTACCCACACGCTCTACGGCCTTGGCATGCCGCACGCTGTGGGATCCAAATTAGACCAGAATGGTAGAGCATAAAATGCAGACCCCTCCACAAATGATCCACCCTCACATTAGAAAGTGTTTTTCAGACAAAGATCAGCTTTGTCAGTGTTGAGCTGCTGTTTATGCCCCAAACAGCCTACAGACCACTTTGGAAATACAGGCATTCATGACAGTGTCATAAATTTATCTTTATTTTTCAGACTTGAGTTGGACATGGCGCACAAAAATTTCACTAAAGCAGCACAAGTTCTTGTATTATACGGCTGTGGTTTTTAATACAATGGACCAGTTGTGTCTCACCCACAAACCACAAACACACACAATCAAACTGCAGGCTGCTGCCCTGAGAACAAAGTGCAGACACCTGTGTTTCTAACAGCAGCTGTTTAGGCTGTGTGATCGTAATAAAAACCATTACCTTTATTCAGACAGTGCATGGCCCAGTAGTCTCAAAGTCATATGTTTAGGGTTCCTACAGTCATGGAATACCTGGAAAAGTCATGGAATTTTACAGTAACATTTTTCAGGCCTGGAAAAGTCTTGCAATTAGTAAAAATCATTGAAGGTTTTGGAAAAGTCATTGATTCTTGCTGTGCATAATGAAATTTTCGTTCATGTAAAACCCCAAAGACACTAAGAACAGCCCAGAAGAAATGCAAAATGACCGCAAAGAGACACAAAACAAATCCAAAGAGATGCGAAATGATCCCCAAAATGACATGAGACCCCCAAAGAGATGCAAAATGACAATAAAGAGATAACAATAAAGAGATGACCACAAAGAGATGCAAAAATAACCCCTGAAGTGATGTAGTAAGACCCACAAAGAGATGCAAAACAACCAAAAAGAGATACAAAATGACTCCAGAGATGCAAAACAACCCCAAGGAGATGTAAATAATCATAAACAAATGAAAAACAATCACAAAGAGACGCAAATGACCACAAAGATTTGAAAAAAGACCTGGAAGAGATGCAAAACGACCACATAGAGATGCAAAAAAAACCCCAAAGAAAATCCAGATGCAAAATGACCCCAAAAGTGAAGCATTAAGACCCCCAAAGAGATGAAAAGTGATAAAGAGATGCAAAACGGCCAAAAAGAGACGCAAAATGACCAGAGAGATGCAAAACAAATCCAAAGAGATGCAATAAGAACCCCAAAAGAGATGCAAAACAACTCCCAAAGAGACACAAATGTGCTTAAATATATGGCGATACGTGATGTTTTGTTTACCATCAAACATTTCTTTATTTTTTCTGCATACCCTCTGTTAAATTGAGGAGATTTTATTGAATTTTATTGAATTTGAGGAGAGTTCTGATAATACTGAAAAATATAAGTAGCACAAGAAGAAAACATTTTTTTATGGGTCCTTGAAAAGTCATTGAAATTTTGTCTAAGAAATGTGTGGGAACCCTGTATGTTCCTCCTCCTCCCGGTTCATTCTCCCTCTCATGCTGCATTCTTCACGAGTAAGAAAAAGTGTGGAAAACTGTGAGAGGAGAAAAACATGCCCGTGGCTGAGACTCTGGTCGTCTCTTCCTGCATGAAAGAAAGTAAAAGGCAGCGGCTCGTACAGCACAGCACAGCGGTTGGCAGCGTGCAGTACTTCCTCATCCTGGCTGCTGTGTTGATGCAGACGGCCGCCGCTCCTGACCCTTTCATTTTTATCCTCAGAGTCGCTCTGTAGAGCTCAGGGAAGGACGGATATTTTGATCTTCAGGGCACTCAGGCAGAGGGCAGGCTCTAGGACAGCGTCCAGTAACAAACACGTGAGTGAAATGCACCACTCTTTTTTTTTAAAAAAAAAATTAAAGCATTTTTTTCCGACACCAATCTGTCACCACCTTTTTTCTCAATACTCAGTTATGCTCTCGAATATTTTGTTTATCTTCAGTCATTGCTTCGCAGCTTCAGAGTTTGTTTTGAGTTCAAGTTGTGATGGGAATAGGAAAGTTTGAAATAGGAAAAACTGAAGTCAAGTTTAAATATTGAGTTAGGAAGAAAGTGACTAAGAACATCTGCTGCTGATATTTCTGCCAGGTTTCTCACATTTCTGTCGCCCACTGGAAATAAAATGCAGAAAGGGAAATGTGGCCAGGGCTAAACTTTGCAACCTGTGAAATGCTCTGTGCAGGATTTTACAACTGTGGCTCACCAGAGGTTTGCTGTTTTTAGAATTATGTTGTGCTTACAGTATGTTGTATTAAAGCTTATGTATGCCTTTTAAAAGCCAACTGATGAGGCAGGCAGGGAAGAACACAAGAGGATGTGATGATGCAGTGACCTTTAACCTATATCCTTTTAACCTATATCCTTTTTTTTTCAATGTGCTTTAGCTCTTTGTGGCCTGTTGTAGATCTGCATGAATTTATGATGAAGCAGACATTTGTCATGGTGTGATTGAAAAGAAAGAAAGAAATAAAGTAAGAAACCTTGTTCGGTTATGATTTGTTGTGTATTGCAATTACGGCTAGGCGATATGGCTTTAAAACATTATCGCAAACCGCAGTAGTGCTCCATGGTCACAAAATCTGACTTAAGAGTTACGGTCTGGAGCTCTGCAAAAGCCTTACTTTGTGTGTGTGTCTGTGAGAGACAGAGAGCCGTAGTAGGAGGGAAAAATGAAACGCAGGTGGTTTATAAAAACACTGTGACAATTTATACTCTGATACCTCGAGTATACCGCGAGCTACAAGGGAAAAAGACATGTGGGTGCTATTCAACACAAGGAAACAAATATGACAAAAAGAGACTCTTAGAATAAAAGCTGCTAACTTCCTGACTGATGCTGGATTTTTGGGGCCAATGCTAACAACGATATTGTGGCGAAAAAAAATTCTAATCAAATACTTGTGACAAAGATATGTAATTGAGGCAGGATATTTTACAAATTAACAATGAACTTTATTGTCAAAAATGACATCAGTGCCATGAAACAGTGAACTTTATTGGGAAATTGATAATTCTACATTACATACATCTTTTTCCGTTACATGTTCTGTTGAAATTAAACTGTTCATATCATGCAAATCAAACAACATATAAGCTGATACAGATATATCTGTGTGGGCCAATATCGGCTGATAAAATCTGCGTACAGATAATATCGGTCAGGCTCAATAAAAACCTCACTTTATTTAACTGGATGAAGAACCAAAAACAGATAAAACAGCAGCCCTGCATTATAGTCTCTCTGAACAAAGGATAATCTACAGGTTTGATGTAATCATATATCTATGCCTGGTTAATACAAAAATTAACATCCACTACTTCCACTTCCACCAGCTAGAAACAATAAAGAGAGGCACGTTGGCGAGTTAGTAAGATTTAAAAAAACAAAATCAACCTTGTGCCACCTCAGAAAGGAAGCAGGTTTTGCAGCCACTTGTTTGCAGGACTGCAGGTTCCCCCTGTGATCACTGATTATTTTAATCTGCCGTGTTGACGGCAGTGACAGGATGTTTGCATTGTAACAGTTCCTAGTGATTTGAGGAAGCGTTTCACTCCTGTCTGCACAAACACACACACTGAATAATTAAAGTCTAGCTCACATTGCACGGCCTGTACTACAGCAGGGCAACCTGCATTTAATGTCAGAGAGTGGTCAGGTCCGGTTAGCTTTGGATTTCCCTCCGTTATCTGCGGTTGTGGCGAGCTAAGTCAGCCAAGTTACATATTCGTGCGACAAATGTGTACATGCAAGAAGGAATTTCCTCTCTAACTGTTACATCGCCGTGGGTTTGTACTGAGTAATTATTGGTCTTGTCTCAACATCTGTCCTATTTATGTTTAACAGCAGTTCTGCTGCAGGTGGCACCTTAAAATAATACTTCACATGTGGATCTTTTTCACTTTTTCTAAATACTGGATCTATATTTACATGTACTCTTAGAGGTAAATTGATTTAAAAGACAAATTTAACTCATAGAGCCCGCTTTAATATTAAATACATTCGTATCACTCTGTGCACGAAATACACTTTTCAAAATCAAGCTTAACGATATAATACATTAATATTATTTTCTACTGTCTGTTTTTTGACCAACATCAGTCCTAATCATGAATATCAAATATTCATTAATTTTTAGAATTTTAACCCTTTAATTGTCAGGTTTTTGAAATGAAGCCACTATGATTTTAGATGGAAAAAAAAACAAAACATGAATTATTTTCAATATACTACATGCAAGGTAGGTTTTTTTTATTATCACACCTGGGATATGTCAATGATTAGCAGCAATATTGATTTTTGTACATTTTTTTTTTTTTTGTGAAGTGTCAAATACTGCGCTTATCAAAATAAGGTTATAAAAAATATTATACATTAATATGATTTTCTACTTTTATTGAGTTTGATTTTAGTTTAACCAACATCAGTCCTAATCATAAACATTAATCATTAATTTTCAGAATTTTAATTCTTTAAAATGCCGGGTTTTTGTCATGATGCCGTGACAAAAATGTCATCTTTCCTTAATGAATGAGATACATTTACTTCTGCTAAAGGAATTGGCGAAATATGGGAAACTGAGCTCGGAAAACACAATAGGAGGACATTTCAAATTTGTTGACCTGTTGTATTTCTTGATTTGATCTGATTTAGTGAGCTGTTCATTATCTATTAGTGTTGATTCAGCTCGTGTGATAAAAGCACATTATCTTTTCCCTCAGATTCGTATCGGATCAGGTGACGTCTAACAGATAGTTTAATTCGGGACCAAACTGATAGCAGTTGGTCTAGACTCCAGAGCTTTCTCCTTATCTCCTCTCCGCAGTCCAGTCTGGCAGTAACTGCCAGAAACAACTGGAGAAACTCCTCCAACACTCTGTGCCAAATTCAGCCTTTACATTCATCTTCCTGTCTTGAAAGCAATATAATTACGGCAGAGGACAACCCATTACTTATGACTGTGCTGGGTACAAATTATATTTGGTTTTCAATTTTATTTCTAAAGCAAATTCCATATTTAGCATTTTGCCAGCCTTGTTTCAGCCACAATGCCATCATCATACATGTTTTGTTTAGTTGGACCATGTAAGTCATCTTTTACATGAAGATAGCCCGCTCACGCTCTGTTTCTTAACTCGTGGCTGGTTCAAGTTTAATGTACGACCCGCAGCCTGTCTCTCAAAGACATTTGGGTTCCTAACTAGGCCATTATAAAGTAAGTGGGACACATTTCTGGCTCCTGAGGATCATATCTCTGCAGAGGAATGTGGAGAGGTCATATCTGCAGAACTGAGTCCTGCAGTGGTCCTGAGAAGGTGAACATGAAGTACATTAGACTGAAACTGTACAGGCTTTTGCTTTAGTGTGACTCTCCCATTTCTTTTGTTTCTGAATCCAGTGACTCCTGTTGCCTGTCATCAGTAATATAATGGGCAGTCATCATCATGTAAGCTTTTTTTTTTGCTGTGACATCCAAACATCTAGGAGAGATATATGTAACATAAATTGCAGCCTTGTCAATTGATTTATAGCCTAATGGTTTCTTTAATCTGCCAAAATAATTACAGAATGGCTGCCATCACAGCGCCTATGCACTTATGGGTTTTAGGTGGTTTCCTGTGTTTGATGTTGTCGAATAAAATGCAAATTCTTGCTTACGTAACTTGCATTTAATTTGACTTCTTTCCCTCAAAAGTTCAAAATGCTGCCATATTTTAGACTTCTTATGTGACATTATTACACCAGCCACTTCTATAACAGCTTGTCTCATAAATTAACCTCCAGACAATGATTCAACTCATCGACTTTTAGGAAACATGTTTTTGTGTCTTAGTGACCAATGGGAACAACATTTTTGAAATAAGTCCAGTATTGAGCGACGGGGCTGCAGCTGCGAAACAGGCTGCAAATATAACCATTCACAGCCATTAAGTTGGATGTTGGCGGTTAAACAGAGACTGTGGCGCCTTTAACCACGAGGATTCAATCACTAACTATCTGAGTCTGTCAGCGGCCATAACAAGAATTTAAAGTGGATGGACATTGGAGGTGCAAACACGAGCCAAATGGTTACATTAATCCTTTGAAATCTTAGCGAATTTGCTGAAAAATAAAAACAAGGAAAGAAAACAATGAGAGACTTCTCCAGAAGTGACCCAATAATTAACAACAAAAAGAGTAAAAAGTTACAATAAAAATAGCGAGATAAGAAAAGTAAAAGAACAACAATGAACATATAAATGACCTGAAAAAAACTAAAAATACACATAATAATATATGTATATAATATGGATATTCTGTAACATAATGTTAAATGTCAAATCATAATAATCATAAGTATGTTTTTTTTTGGACATTTTGCTAATAATGCTCTCTCTCTCTTTAAAAACTAATTTTCAGGTTATTTTCTTGTCACATTTTACCAAAATATTTTCTCGTTTACCTCTTTTTCATCTTTTTGTGTTTCAAATCAAACTGATTAGCTCAGTTTTTAAATTGGTTAAAGGGTTAAAGCCTGTTTTGTTCACTCTTGACCAACTTCATAAACTGCTGCTCTCATCAGACATGTAGACAAAAAAATGGGAAAACATTTTAAAAATACCATAGTTACCCTTAAAGGCGTATGTTTCCAAACATTAAATTATAGTTTAACAGTTGGCTGTTTTATTCTATAAAATGTTTGTTTGCTGTTTCGTTCTCTATAATTTCAGGAAAAGAAATTAATTTACCCTCAAGGGTGACATCCTCAATTTGGCCTCACTTCCTCATTTAGCCCACGCAGAGGTTGAAAAGTCAAACGTGTGCTTGGCAGTGAGCGACGCCGTAGTCTTGGAAACTGATCTGAGCCGGGGAGGTGAACCGTCCCGGCCGAGGTGTTAGACTTCAAGGCCAGGCAGGAGTTAGTCACAGGATCTCGCCTAGAGAGGTCTCTGTATCATATGATGGGCCAGCAGGGAGACACACACTCTCATAAGGGTAAAAAACAAAGTGCACACAGTGTGTCTTTAATCAGATAAGTCCCCAAGCGCCCACAAACATCCTCTAATAAAAAAGCTGTGTGAAATCTACCAAAGTGGATGTCCTCTGCTGGGAATGTTTCACTGATGTGGATCCCCTGAATTGTGATTATCTTTAGCGGTTAGTGCCCACACCGCGCCTATAAACTATCCTCACAGTCCTTGCACTGCTAACTACTGCAGATTTTTCTTGCAGTGTCACTTTTTCTGCTTGCAACGTTTCAGTCACTGCAGCAAATGAAATAAATAGACCAGTTTAGAGCAGACGGAGACAGCCCTGTCCAGAGTGAATTTGTCTCCCTTTCTGCCGAGACTATGCAGTGAAACTCAACTTACAGCTTGTGGGCTAAATCTGGCCCCAAATAAGGAGCCAGGTGCCCCCCTAACCATTTTCACAATAAAAAATAAAGTGATTCACACTAGGAATTGTTTTTATACTTTTAGTACACATAAGATGCCAGAGTGCATGAAACAGCATCAAAATAGAGCTTGATTATAAAAAAAAAATGTGCCAGTGGAGGATCACCCGCACCCCTGACAGAGGTCCTAGCTA
The DNA here is from genome assembly GCF_008729295.1 of Plectropomus leopardus. Lineage (NCBI taxonomy): Eukaryota > Metazoa > Chordata > Actinopteri > Perciformes > Serranidae > Plectropomus > Plectropomus leopardus. The sequence continues at coordinate 2,043,741 of NC_056475.1, read as the reverse complement.
AGACCCTAATGTCCTAGAGAAATGTCTCAAAATCTGGGATATGTTCTAAAATCTTATAAACATCCTAAAGTCTGAGAAATGTCCTAAAATCCTAGAAATGTCTTGAATTTTAAGAAAAATCCTAGAAACGCATGAAAATCCCAGAAATGTTATAAAGTCCTACAAATGTACTAAAATCCTAAAAATGTCCTTAAATTCTAGAAATGCCCTAACATCCTAGAAATATCCCAAAATCCCACAATTGTCCTAAAATCCTAGAAATGTCCTTAACTCCTAGAAACATCCCAAAATCCTAGAAATGTCCAAAAATCCTTTAAATCCTAGAAATGTCTTAACATTCTGGAGATGTCTTTAAATGTTAGAGATTTCTTAAAATCCTAGAAATGTCCTTAAATATCCTGAAATCTTAGAAACATCCTAAACTTCGAGAAACATATATGGGGCTGCTTCAACTGGCCCCCAGGCCCCTGGCCTCCTGTCATTTTGGCCCCCAAGCAGAGCAGGTTGAGTGTCTCTGGACTGGAGTCTCTCCCCATTAGCAGCACTGAGTGTCCCAGAGGTCGGAGATCAGGTTGCAGACTCTGATCAATAATGAGTCAGCTGCTCAGCAGGGAGCTGCAGAGCTCTTTACCAGGACTCTCTCTCTGGTTAAGTGCACTCCCTCCATTTCCTCCAGCTGCTCCAGATGAGCACATTTCCTTCTGGACAACAAATGCACACCTTTAACAGCCCGTGACCACATCCTGTTGGAGCTGGGAAAAGGAAACCATTATTGTGCTGTTTTTTTTTTTAATTCCTTACAAAGAAATTTGGCTGTATACCTCCCACTAGATCTGTTTTGAACAAACCGATAGATAAGAGATTTTCCTCTCTCCTCCCTCCAGCAGGAAGTACTTCAGTGATGTTGCTGCTGCATAACCCGAGCTGCCCCCAGAGGTAACTCTCGGCCTGATTATTTTGGATCAGCCACAAAACACTGCTAGTAGGCAGTGCTAATGTGTTAGAGTCTCCAGGTTTCAAAGGGTTAACTGCAGTGAATCATACACAGGCGCATTAATGCTTTTTCCTGAGGTTAACCATTCAGAGGTTTATTTTTCAACACTTTCCTCTCCTCTCTGGACTTTTCTCAGGTGTAGTTAGCTGACGCGCAGCCATGATGAAATCGGGCGCCACCAAGGTGGGGCTGCCCAAGCCGGGTCTCCAGAAGCAGGTCTCCTTAGCCCCCTCGTCCTCCAACACCTCCTCCTCCTCAGCCATGAAGACCTCCAGATCCTCCAACACGTTGGCGTCAGAGCAGCGCCTCAGCAGGGTGAGACACAAACACACCAACGTGGTGAAACCTTCACGAGTGGTGGAACAGATTAAATTCAGAGTATTATTTTAACATCATTAGACTCATCATGACGAAGTCTGTCTGGTGATTTTTGTGAGAAAAAAATCTGTCGCCACAAAGTAATAATGCAAAACTGGCAGGTGCATCATCAGGAGCTTTAGCAGCTTGCAAAAACGACAATTATGGATTGTTTTTGTCGTATTTTCATCTATGAATAAATGATAGTGACACATTGAAGTCACTCTTTGCAGACACTGACTCGGCTGCTTTAACCCTTTGAAACCTCAGCTAATCGGCTTGATTTCTTTCAAAAACATAGGAGGAAGACAGTGATCAGCTTGACAAGAAATGTCCCAAAAACTAGCAAGAAATTATTAAAAAGTTGGAAGAATTAAAAAAAAGAAAAGTTAAAAGAAATAAACAAGAAAATGACCTTTAAAAACTGCTAAAAGTAAACAAAATAATTTTAAATATATAAGAGTTATAAATCCATTTTTCCTGTTTTTTTCCATAATATTCATAATTTCCCCACAGCTAATTTTCAAGTCATTTTCAGGTCATCTTTTATTCATTTATTTATTTATTTATTTTTCTTTTGGCAATTCACTGGGCATTTATTGCCAAGTTGCTTGTTACTGTTTCCCCACATTTTCATTTGAAATAATTCAGATTTCCACAGATTCCAGAGGTTTAAATGTTTCTAAAAGGCGTCCGAACGCAGCACAACAAACCTAATATCAGTCCAGGGTCTAATGGATTAAATGCACAGGTTCAAATGAAAATGAAATACTGACCTCTGGTAAGTTTTAGATATCAACAAATGAACCAAACATGAATGATTGAATGAATGCACATAAAATGTGTCAAACATTCCCTAAAGGTTAAAGTACACCAGTTTCCTTTATTCATTGCATAATAAACAGCATTTCTTCAAACCGTACAACCATCTCACCACATCTGGAGCATAAATTATCTCGGAGGAAGTCGGAGTAGGATCTTGTTTCCACGCATTATGAATTTGTGGCCATGCAATTTTTGTCTCCAGGTTGGCTCTGTACTGTTGATGCTAACATCAGATGTGTTTCCAGCTGAAAAGAGCCAGCAGTGACGACGCCTTGACGAAGCCTGCGCTGGGAGCTGCTGCCTCCGGCTCCCGCATGAAGAAGACTGTGACCACTGGAGCCATCTCAGATCTGGCAGAGGCTCGACCTCGCAGCCTGTCAGGTAGGAAACTATCGTATCTTCAGCTAACTCGTTAAAGAGACTTGGTTTGATGCTGAAAAGTGGGAGATAGAGCTGTTAATGTTCAGAAATTATAGATCTGATCTGTGTTTGAAACCCTGTGAAACCTGAGGCGACATCACATTTCTTGTGCTGCTTGCAGACGTCTTTCACAAGTATTTCAACCTTTGAACTGTGAACAAATTCTTTGAAAAACATGGGCAACATGGTAAAAAAAATCCACAACTTACAAGAAATAAGTATATTTAGAAAATTGTTTAAATTGAAACTGTTCAGAATAATCATAATTAAATATTTAAAATTATATTATAGAATTGTTATAAATGTATAAGCATTTTGTCCAAGTCTTGTTTTTTGCTTTTCTTTTTAATTATTTGTTTGTTTTTCTTTAATTTTATTTTTTTTGGGGGGGACAACAACTTGTATTTTTTTTTATTTAATTTTTTTTGATAATTATCTAGTAATTTTCTTGTACTTTTTACTAATTTCTTACTAATTTGGGGGCATGTCTTCTGTCATAGCTCATACCCTCAGAGGGTTAACAGTATGCAAAAGTGTTGCAACTAACACGTGTGACCACCAGAGGGCCACAGTTCACCACCAAAGCTGCCTCCAGCTCCCAGGTGCTGCTGGGAACTTGTTGCCTGAGAGATGCTCCTCTTTCCTTTTCACTCTTGTTTTTTTTCTTGCGTCTCTTTGTTCTTGTTTGGTTGGCACTGAGGAGGTGCAGGTGGCCGAGGACTGAGGTTCTCAGGGTTTTTGGTCCAAAACTGAGAGACTGGATGCATTCATAGTCTGCTCCTCGCACAACATCTGCTGAGCCGTGTGAGCAGCAGGGTGTGTTTTGGTTGAAAAATGAGGAAAAATGAACTTTTTTTCCTGTCAAAGGACAAGAAAGAGAGAGAAAGTGTGTTGTTGGTGTCCTCGGCTGGTCTTTCGGTGATATTTTGTGTTCATGTTCAGTAAGTGTTGACATAGCTGATGTGTTTGTTTATGGCTGTGTGTGTTCAAACATGAGTTATAATTTAAATGAAAGAGAAACGTCTGTAGCCATAACACCCATTTAAGCACACTTATTGTAGGCAATTACACTCAACTGAAGATGTGATAGTGAACATTTAATTTCTTTCTAACATAAAGAATTACACACAAAATATTTCAAACTATTTTCAGGAAAAGGACTTTAAATACAAAACCAACCAGTCTTGATGACTGAGTATTAAATGGGCAGTGTGTTGTATTTTATTGACTTAATTAGAGTGAAAAATAAGGTATTATCTTAGGTATAAACTTTTTTTTTTTATCATACAGAGCACTTTTATGTAATATTTACTGTAGGACTTTCACAGTACCAGATTTTTACTGCATGATTGTTATGACCAAAAGAGTTTACTCTCTCTCCTTTGCCAAATTAATTACACTCAAAAAAGGAGTGTTAATTTATCAAAAATTATATCAAATAGAAATATCCAAAAATCCGAAACATCCTAAAATCTTAGAAATATCCTAAAATCTGAGAAACATCCTAAAATCTTAGATATATCCTAAAATCTTAGAAACATCTTAAAATCTGAGCAACACCTTGAAATCCTGTCTTAAAATCATGGAAATATCTGCAAATCCTAAAAAATGTCCTAAAATCCTAAAAACAAACCATCCTAAAATCCTAGAAATATCCTAAAATTTTAGAAATGTCCTAAAATCTTGGAAACATATTATAATCCCAGAGTCCTAAAATCCAAAATTTCCTAAATCTTACAAATGCCCTGAAATCCAATAAATATTGTAAAACCCTTAAAATAAATATCCTAAAATCCTATAAATGTCCTGAAATCCTCAAAATGTCCCAAAATCCTAAAAAAAAAACACCCTAAAACCCTTTAAATGTCCTAAAAATCCTATGAATGTCCTAAAATCCTAGAAAAAAACCCTACTAAAATCTGAGAAATGTCCTATAATCCTATAAACATTTTATAATCCTCGAGTCCTAAAACCTTACAAATGTCCGAAAATCCTAGAAACTTCTTATAATCCAATAATGGTCCTAAAATCCTACAAATTTCATGAAACTATAGAAATGTCCTAATATCCTAAAAAAAAACAACTATAGTCTGAGAAATTTCCTAAAATCCTACAAACATCCTATAATCCTAGAGTCCTAAAATCCTCAAAATGTCCTAAAACCCTAGAAACACGTATGGGGCTGCGGTGACGGGCCCCTGGCCTCCTGTCATTTTGCAAAAGTGTTGAATGTGATGAACACGTCTCTTTAGCTCTTTGCATGATCTGTTAAGCGTCGTGTTTGTGTGATCGAGGCGTGTCGTTGGATAAACGCAGCAACTTCAAACAGGCCTGATCGCACAACACGAATTACATTTGGGACAAATATGGCTGCAGATAATGACAGGGATTTGTTTGCAGTAATTAATGTTGTTCCTTGGAAAATCCTGCGCGGGGGAGATAGCTGTGTTTGTTTATGGCGGCCCGTCCTCTCGCCGTGTAGCCGCTGTGAAACTCTCCGTCAAAGGGTTGTTGTGCTGAAGTGGAGATAATTGAATTCTACTCGACAAAAGACTCGAGAGGAGCCGGGGACCGAGGCCAAGTGAGGCTCCCGCTTCTTTCAAACACAATTAGACCGCGATCAGCTTTCTTTGGATCGCGCTCTAATTAACCAAAGCTCCGTGTTTTCACGCCCAAGGACAAGAACAGATCCCAATTTGAGCTGTTCATGATAAATTCATCACTCTTCTTCACATGCTTCTTTAGCAAACCTCTGAAAGTTGAAGGGAGGAATATTGTCAGGAAAGCATCTTCAACCATACCATGTTAAAAACATCCTGACATCTTCTGTTAACTAAAAACTATGTAAATTGAATCAGACTGCCAAAAAATTGCAAAATATCAATATTTTTTCAACAGTTCTTGAACACATCATGTGTGACAAACACGTCTGTCAGGAAAAACATCACCAAACGTAAGTTTAAATACTGATATTTCATCAAATTTACTTTATTCTACACTCATTCAAACATCTGAAACCTCAGCAGGACTGCTCATTAACATCCGTAGCCCCACAGCAGGTAACAGACAATAGAAATAAAGAACAAAATAAAAAGGAAAGAAAAAGAAACAATACAATATTTCATACAGAGGACAAAAGTGGAAAAAAAAGTTAAGCAATTTGCAAGAAATTAATAGATTTTTTTTTTAAGGCTTGGGAAAATGTCCAAAAACAAAGTATATACTTTTCTGAGGTATTTTTTTACTTTGCTTATTTTGTTTTTTGTTTATTTTCAGATAATTTCTTGTTTCCTTTTACAAAATTTAAGCAAACTAAGCATTCTGTGTGCGTAAAAAAATTGTTAGATATTTTTGTTAACAAAAGTTATATATATATGCCCCTCCATTTTTGTCTTTTTGTTCAGTGTGAAAATGATCCAATCAAGCACGCCTGAGAGAAAATAATTAACCACACGTAACACCTGCAACCAAATGAAGATGTTTCAGTCCTACTTGGATCTCCGTCAGGTCAAAAAATATTTAACATTTACAGTCTTTTTTTAACCTGATGAACGAGTTGTGTGGCACAGAGTGAGTGTGCAGGCATTTCCTCAGTTATCTCAGTTATGTTCCCATAAGAGAATTCGTATTGTTGTGCACCTGGGCTGGGACTACACCTGTGCACGTCAAGTCAGATAACTGCAGACAATAAATGGAAATGTCAGACAGGTCTCAGAAATCAGGCTCATCAGCCAGTGTAAAATGAGATGTGACACCTGAAAGAGCAGCGGTGTTTAACCACGCGTGCAGGCCGTGACAATCATCGTTTAGCCTCCTGCTGTCGGCTGGAAGTCACCGAGCCTGACCTGAGAGCTCTGCCCAAATATCTCACGGGGGAAATGCCGTGATTTGAATACAGATTGGGGTGGTGATCTGTGGTATTTAAACTCATTGATGTTGCGATGAAATGCTCTGAAATGTCTTTGCGTTTATTGATGTGGAAGTCTCTGAAGTAAAACCAGCTGTTTTGGGGCAAAGAGAAGATACACATACATTCACTCAAGTACTTTGTCTTTGTGATATTGTCACCTGTCGGTGCGTGAAGTCGGTCCTAAACAGACAGGCTTCTCCCCGGCTGATATATGACGTGGCACACTGAGCCAGTCAGTCCTGATTGCTTCCTGTCAAAGGCAGCAGGACTGTCATCGCGCCCGACAGGCAGTAATTGACTCTTTCTCAGAGGCCGTCCAATTCTGTGACCAGACCGTGGACGTATGACAGAATCCTCACTGAGTACTGAAAACATTTTTGTACTTAAGTTACACAGAATCAGACAGATTTTGTGGTTTCAACGTTTTTTTAGTTTTTTCAGTTTTTTTATTGTGAAGCGTCATTTTCCAAAATTACTTTCCGAACAAACATGCAAAAGACATCAGAAGAATATATTAAAAAAAGAAAAAAATGAAATAAAATGAAAAATGAAAAAAAATCAAATAACTGAAATAAAATTTAAAAAAAAATTAGATAGAAATTAATAAAATGAATAAAAGAGATCAAATGAAGAATAAATAAATTAAAAAAATATTGAATAAATGAATAAAGTAAATAAGAAGTTGATATAAAAAATAGAAAAATAAATAAGGGAAAAACTAATTATAAAAATCCATTGATTGATTAATAAATAATCAGTTAACAAATGAAATAGATGAAATAAACAATGAAAGATAAAAACAATTAAACTAAAAAAAAAGACTAAATAAATAAATACATGAATAAAATAAAACCAAGCATAATAGAAAATAAAATAAAATTAAAATAGGTAATAAATTAATTAATAAAATAAATGATGAAAAATACATAAATAAATGATATAAAAGTAAAGAAAAATAAATAAGAGCAACCAATAATAGTTATAAAAATCATTTATTAGTTAATTAAGAATCTAATATTAATAATGATTATCATAATAATACCAACAACATTAATACTATAGCTTGTATAATTTTACCTGCAAAAAGTTCCTGCCTGCATATCAAATTTTAAAAAATCAAATTAAGCAATGTCAGTTTCATTTGTCCCTCACAAATGATGCACTCTATTCTGCACACCAACAAATGCAGCATGTCATCTTGTTTTGAACTATAATAGTGCCCACACCCTGTCTATGCTAATTAATTGTGGGAATGAGGCTGCAGTGGTGATATGCATCATTTACTTTCTCAAGAATTATCAGAAGTGGGTCAAATGTTCCTGAGATTCTGTGCATGCGGGCGGAAAACAAAGACACAAACCACATTACATACACAACATCGCAACCTTGTGCTAATGAGTGTAATTTTGGAAAAAATTGCCGCGCTGTTAAACAGTCCGTCATCAGTCATGAAACTGATCGGTGATGTCCGCTTTCTGTTAGAAATCAACTAAGACTGACGTCTTTATTTTCTTGATCTTTGAAAATATTTTGCCTATACTTTTTCATCTCCAGTTCCAACTCTTTTGCTGTGATACAACTGACAGATCTCACTGTGGTTATTATTCTTGCGTGATAAAAGGCTTTTGTCTTTTTAAAAGACTTCAAAACAAGAACAAAAACAAAAAAAAACAAGATTCAAGCACAGCCGCAACGCTTTTATTCGGTGTTATTATAATGCAGTAACAGCAGGCTTGAAGGCTGTGAAACAGCAAGGGTGCCTTGGTAATGGTGCACAAATTCATGGGACACACACACACACACACACACACACACACACACACACACACATACACACACACACACACACACACACACACACACACACACACACACAGAGTAGTGGCTAAAAAGGTCAGCTGACTGATAGTCTGACCCCGCCCTGCCCTCACAGCACGCTGTGCTAATGAGTCAAAAAGTGTTATTTTTGCTAATGGACTCTTGTCGCTGCCCCACTCGTCACTTAACCAGCTCCACCACGCTGTCAGACAACGGGTTAAAACCCAGCCTCATCCTGATGACTTATTTAAAAGAGCTCATCAATAATTCAGTAAAGCTTTCACTTGGAGAGGAGTCCCTGCGGAGTGTGTGCGAGGAGAGGAGACAGAAGGAGATAAGACTGTCCCACTCTATAAATAACGAGCCTGGTGGGGGCGACTGCAGGGCATAACTTTACAAATGGGCACTCCATTGACAGGCACTTTCCTCTCCGTTCACTCGCATTGATTGTTAATGTTTGGGTTTGTAGAGTCGACCTGAATGTCTTTTAGCGACTCCTCTTCTCGTATGAATCACTGAAGTGCACTAATTCTTTTTTTAAAGCACTTTCAGAGTCAAATTTAGAAGTCAAATTGTGCTGCTTCAGCATTACTCCAGCTCTGCTAATACATTCCCTCTGTAGCATTTTGCAACCACGTTTTAAAGTTGCAGATGGGGATGGTAATTTTAAGAAATTGCTTTCCAAATAAACATTCAACAGACATGGGAAGAAGATGCATTTCAAAAGGTTAAAGAAGTGAAATAAGTCAAATGAAATAAAATGAAAAATAAATAAATAAACAAATAAATGAAATAAAATTAAATATAATGATACATTAAAAATATTGAATATAATAAAATGAAAAAATAAACACAAATGAAATAAAATAAAAAATTAAAGGAAAAAAGTTAAATAAAAATGAATTTGTGAATATATATATAATATATACAAATTTTATTATTATTATTATTATTTTTGCACTGATTTATTCCGTGTTCCCCCTCTGTATATGTGGTTACACCTAATGTCACTTTTTGCCTTCAGGTAGAAGTTGAGTACGGACATGTTTGATAGGAGTTTGCAGATTTGAAAAACACCTGCAGCTGCCAGTTTTACTGCTGCATGCTGTCTTTCTCCTCAGTGACGTGTCAGGCAGCACTGTCACCTCATAAATCTCCCTCAGCAGGAAGATGAAGGTAATGATCAGGTTAGTTTAGCTTTAACAAGAAGCATCGAGCTCTGTTCATGCCACAGTGCTCACTTTTCTCTCCTCCTCACCTGTGAGGGACACGATACCTGATTGTAAACGTAGAAACATGCTGTCTCACATGCAGAGATAATGTTTCATTAGCGCTCTCTGCAAACGGTGTCATTGTCAAGATTACAGCTAGGAGTTTGTGCATCTCGTTTGTGCTTTTTCTGCTCTGATTGAATCCATAAAACTGCATGCTGAAGGTGTACAGACGACCAAGTGTATTTTCTTTTTTGCTGTGTCATTCCCCAAACCGCCATCAGTCAGACACAGGACGTTCTTTCCTCTGCTGTGTGAAAGGTCTGCCGTCAGTGAGTGATGGAGATAAAGTTTCTCGCAGAGTGCTCGCCGTATGTGAGGTTCGCCAGCTGCACCAGACGGACGATGACTTTCTATTCCCCATTAATCAGCTCATAGCACCTTTCGTTTCCCCACAGCACCAATTCAGAGCAAAGATGGATGCCCGCGTCTGGTGACCATAGCTGTCTGTCACAATTGGTGGATTTCCATTAACCCTCGAATTTTGCAAATTGAAATTGCAAATATAAAATATTGGCAACACATCAGTTTTGAAAAAACTCCAATTTATTGCAAAAAACTGCTTCCAGCTACTTTAAATCCACTTGGTTATGGATAGGAAAAGATCATGTTTTGGCTTAAAATACCCAGTTTTGGAAGCACAATCACAGCTGGAAAAGCAGCGATGTCTCAGTAGTAAACAACAGCTGTGTTTTGCACTAAAAAACACGCTTTTCATGGCATTATCCAAGCTGGAAAAACAGGTACAGGTTGCTAAAAAGCACCCACATTTGGGGGCTGAAAAGACGCTGGAAACACAGCAACAGGCCCCTAAAAATCACACACCTTTGGTGCCCCAAGAGAGTCACCGGTCCCTAAAAAAAAAATGAAAAGCAACAGCCACGGGTTCCTGAAAAACAGGACACAGAATATAGTGCCACTAGTGCCTAAAAAATACCCACGTTTGAAGCCTCAAGCTGCCAAGGCGTCTCACCTCAGTGACTGTCTGTTGCTGTTTATGGATTCAAATTTTCACTTTCACGACTTAAAAGCTCATCAACACATCAAAGTCGAAAGAACGACCTCCCATCTCGAGGAGCATGTGAATGCACTATATGCACATCTCAGACCCCAGACTCAGCTGTAACATGTGGTCCCAGCGGGGCCTTGTCTGTCTGTGTGTCAGTGTTTGGGAGACAGCAGGAGGAGAGAGAGGTTTTGGTCCTTGAGCTCCTCATATCTGTCAGATAAATTAATCAAACACGCCTCAGTCCACAGGGACGCCTCAGCCTGCTTGAGCACTCAGCCGTGACAGACGCACACTGACACGAGCAGTAAAGAGACGTACACGCATGCACATGTGAGGCTGTAAACCACTAGTTTCATCACAATATTAGATAGTTTCTTTAGACAACAGACATGGTACAATTTGATTCGATTTCGAAAGTCCACTCTCAAACGTGGAGACAATTTCTCAGAAAATGAGCCCGATAGCTGCCATAGCTGGCTGCCATTCTACTTTTGGAGAAACCGAACCACGAGCAACACTTCGTTCTGGGAGCACAGTGTTTCAGTGGGATAAAAGGGCACTGCAAGCTCTTTAAGAAATGACCCCAACCATTTTCTAATAAAAAAAAACAATAGAAATAAAATGATTCACACTGTGAATTGTTTTTGTACTTGTAGTATACATAAGGTGTCAGAGTGCATAAAACACCATCAAAATAGAGCTTGTTGATAAAAAAAATGCCAGTGGAGGATCCCCCACACCCCCAACAGAGGTCCTAGCAAAGACCCTGATGTCCTAAAATCCAAGAAACATCCTAAAATCCTAGAAATCCCTTAAAATCTAAAAAAAAGTCTCTTAAAATCCGACAGATGTCCTAAAATCAGAGAAATGTCCTGAAATCCTAAAAAAATCTACTAAATCCTTAATAAAGTCTCCTAAAATCCTAGAAAATTCCTAAAACCTGAGAGATGTCTTTAAATCCTTAAATCTTTAAAAATTCCAGAAGAGAAAGAAACATATTGAAATTCTAGAAATGTCTTAAAATCCAAAAAGGAGCCCTTAAATCCTAAAAAATGTCTTAAAATTCTAAAAATAATATTAATAATAATAATATCCTAAAATCCTAGAAATGTCTTTAAATCCTAGAAATATTTTTAAAATCTGAAAAATGTCCTAAAATCCTAGAAATGTCCTAAAATTCTAAAAAAAAAAAAAAAAAAAAAAAAGTCCTAAAATCCTAGAAATGTCCTGAAAACTGAGAAATGTCCTGAAATTCTAGAAATGTCCTAAAATCATAGAGACATGTATGGGGCTGCTGTGAATGGCCCCTGGCCTCCTCTTGTTTGCAAAAGTGGCCCCCAATTAAAGCAAGCTGAGTATCACTGCATTACACCAATATGTGTGTGCAGATGGACACGCATAGATATGCATGCAACATTAGCCACACCTTTGTGTCTTATGTCCCCCATACTGTCCCATCCAGGTCTAAATATTCACTACAGTATATACAGTACGATAATGCACTCCTACATTTATTATGCATGCAGTGTGAAAGGATTATTGCAGGCGGGAATAGCTCCACTCCCACTCACTAGAGTGAATCTCAAGTGTTTCCTCCAAAGGCCCCAATTATCACTGTATCTACGCATCTGGCATCAGCTCAGACAAAAACACACCTGCCTCCTTTCAGGCTTGTTGACCACAGTTTTGGCATCACATTTGAAATTCCTCTCTTGGGAAGCTTGTGACCCCAGAAAGTCCCCCTGAAGATGTAAGACGGAGAGAAATGGTCCTGAAAGAGCCCCGCAGAGATGGACGTCCTGCGGCGTGGAGAACATTCTTAGCTGGATTAGAGGCATGTTTGTTTACCGAGGTAGATGTGCTGCTCCGTAACCGAGAGAGAGAGAGGATGAGGAAACTGTACCAACAGTTTATGCAACATTCATAAGCTATAAAAAAAAAAAAGCTTGGCGTGTACAGTATTGTATCAAAGGGTTGAATATTCAACCTGACGTGGGCAGAATCATGCAGCAAACCAGACTTTCTAACAGCTACTGGAGAATTCCTTAATATCCTTTTCAGGCTGGAGCTCCGAGTGTCCCATGCATCAATATATTGAGCAAAAATGCAACTTTTAAATGCTCGTTGCTCTCATGATTCTGCTTTGCATTTTTATTTCCACGGCTCCTTTCAGCGGCGAAGGAAATAAGCTGGTAGCTCTGAGCTTATGCAACAGAGCGGTGCTCGTCCTACTAAAAATATCAGCCCTTATCTGTGTCAAGTATGGCTTTAAAAAATTGATGATGCAGTCGGGATGAGTTTTGGTTTCTGATAGATGGTGCTTTATGCAGAGTTGTGCCCTTGGCAAACGGAGGTTCATCGCAGCAGAGCGCGCTGTGTCACCGACCCTCAGACGGTGCACTGCAGTCTCATTGTATTACTGCAAACAGAGGTCACAGGAAACACGATGTCTCTCTTCAGAAGGCGAGGAATAAAAAATCTTCTGTTCGCTGCAGTTGCTGCTCTTTTGAACTGTTTGTGCGGTCCAGCTGAAACTGTTATTTTATGCTTTAATATTACAAACACGTACATGTGCTTTTCAAAATCAAGCTTTACAAAATATTATACATTGATGTTATTTTTCTACTTTGATTTAGTTAATTTTAATCAGAATTATCTAATCATAAATATCAAATATTCTGAATTTTAACCCTTTAAATGGCAGGTTTTTGTCATGATGCTGCTATGTTTTTAGATGCATAAACGAAAAAAAAAAAAACATAAAATTAATTATTTTCAATATACTACATGCCAAGCAGATTATTTTTATTTTTTATCATTACAGTCTGGGATACGACAAAGATTTGCACCTAGTGGAAACAGCATGTGTTTTCTCCATATGCCAGATGTAAAGTGTAAAAATAGTAAAAATGACAATTTCCAATGCAAAAATACAGAATGACACCCAGAAATAATACAAGTCATGTTTTTATGCTTTTTATGCTCTTTCGGCTGTGGACTCAAAATTGTCAATTTTTATTTGCAATAACTTTAGAGTAGATAACTACAGTGTCACGTGAATATAATCAAACAGCGCAGTTTTAAGCCATTTTAAAAAAAAAAAAAAATCTATCAGTCTAATGTATACGCCACTTTAGAATATTTTCATCGCTTTACCGTGCTGTGAGAGAGCCCTTTCGGGGATTTGTCATTTTATTCCCTCGAAGTTGCTGCTCTACCGCTGCCTCCATCAGCTATTGTAAAAGGTGAAGTGGAGCAAATATTCAAAGAAACAAAAACACAGACGACCCAAAAAAACATATCAGTACAACTAAAAATGACAAGTCATCCTCCACTCCTCCTCGAGCTCGGGCCATCATAAATATTTAACACGTGCATACATTGTGGATGAGGAAACAAGCCTTCTTCTCACAAGCGCCACACAACCTCACCAAAAGACACACACACACCCTAGCTTTCATACGCTTACAGGCACATTCACACACTTTTGTTTCCTGCTGGGGAGAGATACGGTGCCGCCAGCCTCGGGTGTCCGGCAGTTTCTTTGACCATTTATGACGAGTTTTTGTTGGGAAATTGCGGTTGTGATTTTGTGAAGGAGCAGAGGGAGACTCTGTGTGAGGTCCCAGGCTGCACGAAAAGACAAGAGCTGCACTGTCACCAAAATACAAATGGTGCCCTTCCTTCTCTGCTCTTCTTCCTTCCTTCTGCCCTCCACCCTCTCTCTCCCTTTCTCTGTCTCTCACTCGTCTTTTTGGCAGTGGTGGAAGAAGTATGCAGATCACTTACTTAAGTTAGTTAAGTAAGTAAGTTAAGTACTAATACCACATTGTAAAAATAAAAAAAAGAAAAGTAGAAAAAAGCACCCAAAACACCTTTAAATTATAGATAAAAAAAACAGGGCAAAAAAATCCTCAAACTTATATAAAAATGACAAAAACGCTCTGAAACTAAAAATTAAAATGAAAATGTGGGAAAAGGCTCCCAAAAAAATCCACAACATTTAAAAAAAGGAAAAAACACCAAAAATAACTTGTAATTGTTTTAAAAGAAAATCCAACAAACTCAAAATTAGTTTCAAAAAAGTTTTGAAAAAACACCCCCAAAACTCATAATTATTTTTTTTAGAAATAGAAGAAACACCCAAAAAGATGCTACACCATTAAGAAAAGAATTGCAGAAAAAAAACCAACCTCAAAATTATTTTTTAAAAAAGAGAGAAAAAAAAACACACCCCAAAAACATTATTTACGTTATTAAAAGTTATATAAAAAGTATTTTAAAAAATGGAAACCTGTAATGTTCATCACAATAGTTGACAATTAATTAATTGACTGATTAATTAATCCACTAAACATTGCAGCTGTACTTATATAAACTATTTTAATTTTTAAGAAAACATCATATTTTAAACTCTTTTATAAACTCTTGTTATGTTTTATGCAAAAATCTTAGTTTTTGAAGTAACTAACTTGAAGTGTCGACATGAATGTAGTGAAGTAAAAAGTACAATATTTCCCTCTGAAATGTAGTGGAGTAAAAGTATATGATGACATGAAAAGAAAATATTTGATTAATGTAGAAGTACCTCGAGTTTGTGCTTAAGTAAACGGGCTCAGTTACATTCTGCCACTGCTTTTCAGTCAGAGAGGGACGGTTCTTCTCACCATTGTTCAACTGGTATTGGTGAGAGTGAACTGGCTGGCAGCAGTGGGAGGAGGTGTGTGCGTGTGTGTGTGTGTGGTGTGTGTTGGTGTGTGTTGGTGTGTGTGGCCGGTGAAGCCACTCCCCCCTCCGAGCTGATTCCAGTCATCACAGCGATAATGAAGTGCACACGACGCTGCCTGCCTGCCCGCCTGCCACTGTGACACACTGTCACCGCTCTGGAGGACACATTCACACACACTCACTCACTGACAGGACACGCAGGCTGCCTCCTCACACACACACACACACACACACACACACACACACACACACACACACACACTCAGTCACACAGTCCCGCAGAGGAGTAAAAAAAAAGAAGAGGAGGGAGGAATAGGAAGAATTTTATGTTTTCTTCTCTGACCGGAGCTGGTTTTTGGGTGCTGAAACAGAGACCTGATACACACACACACACACACAAAACACTGCTCCCCCGCAGCCACGGATTCTTGGACTAGTCCGCCCCGGTGTGGAGAGTGGGAGTCGCGGAGCGCACCAACATGGGGAACCAGGCGGGGAGACAGGAGGAAACAGAGTCAGGTCTGCTTCTGTTGTTTTCCTCAGCATCCCTCTTTGTGTCTGAGTGTCTGCGCTGATGTAAAAGGCAAAGACGTACATTTGCTAAATACAAAAGATGTGAGTCGTGTCATGTCTGAGTGCACCTCTGACGGTCCTGACTAATGACTGCGATGCAACAGAGCAGTGACTGATGAGTACTGATTAACACGCCCTGGAGTTCTCTCTAAACGGCTTCAACTTCTGCTCTGTTCTTTAAGCGTGTTCTCACTTTCAGTGCGTGTAATTACAGATCTGCTGTGTTTCTGTGTTCACTCAGTGCAGGTTTGTGTGTGTAGATATTGTAAGTGGGGCGGGCGGCGGGGGTGAAAGTGCTGAGTGAGATTTGCCTGACAGTAAGCATGAGGGAAGCTGCCAGAGGAGATGGTATCATCAGCTCACATCCCTCCGCTCGCTCGCTGCCCCGAGCTCACTGCGCCTCAGTGAGATTTCCATTTCAAAGTCTCTGTGAAGTGCACTCAGCAGCAACTTCACGCTCATCCAAAAGACAACGAAGCGCTGCCACGTCTCTAACCTCACCGAATTTCTTTAACAAAACGAGCATTTGCATTAGAACTGCACGACATGAGGAGAATAGGTGATAACATTGTTGAATATCACAATAAGGATAATACTTTCTATAAATAGATATTCTAGTGTTCTCAGGTCAGCTCTGCTGCTCTCAGTTTACCGATAAAATATAACAAATCGCTTGTTTTATTATTGTTTACAGAGGAAACTGCTCATAGTGGTAATGCTTGCTGTGATTGCTTATATGGTTTATGACAGCAATGCTCAACTTAGAGCCCTTGGGCCAAGTCTGGCCCCTGATAGGGTGCAGGGTGGCCCCCCAACCATTTTCTAATTCACAATAAAAATAGTGATTCACACTGGGAATAGTTTTTGTACTTTTGTACATAAGGGTGCCAGAGTGCATAAAACTGCATCAAAATAAGAGCTTGTTTATCAAAAAGGTTTCAGTGGAGGATCCCCTTCACCCGCCACATAGGTCCTAGATTTGCCTCTGATATCCTGAAATCCTTGAAATGTCCTTAGATCCTGGAAACGCTCTCAAATCCTAGAAATGTAATAAAGTCTTAGAAATGTAATAAAATCCCAAATAAGTCCTAAAATCCTGGAAATTGCCTAAAATCCTTAAACGTCCTAAAATCCTGGAAACGTTCTCAAATCCTAGCAATGTACCAAGTTGTACTAAAATGCCAGACATATCCTAAAATCCTGAAAATGTCTCTGATTAGATCGAGGGAAGTTACAGGTTAAATGATAGGAACAAAATAACTAAATATATAATTTTTTACCGTCAGTTGTTGACACTGCTTCCATGCTTTTCGCCATTTCTCCTTCCCTGAAATGTCACAAGTCGGCAACTCAGTTATCATCAAAATTTCCCAATTTTCTCACTCGTAATTATGACTTTGGTGGGCTGTTCATGTGCTCGTAAATCATAAATATGGTAAATACGTAGTTTCCGTGGAGCGTGTGAAGGCAGCATTAATAAGCATTAAAAAGAAAATTACACTTCTATATATATAAAATAATAGAAAAGCTTTGGAGGGAATCCTTATAGCATCCAAATGCTATAAGGATGTAATGATACAAAAACCTACTGTGTGTACTTGTGTTTGTGCATAGAGCTTCCTCATATTTGTACACACATATATACTCCCACACACACACAGAGCTTCATCGTATTCTCATGCTGTTATGTGTGATTTATATTTACATGTTTTCATCCCAACAGAAATAGTCGCTGAATAGACCAGAGTCAGGTGGCTAGGGCAACAGGCTAGGGCAACAGGCACGGGCACACACACACACACACACACACACACACACACACACACACACACACACACACAGTACAGTACAGTGAAGTATTTTGTCAGTGGTGGGTGTTGTTAAGCTGCATCACTTCACAGCAGCAGCGTGTGTTGCTTCAAGATAGAGCACAGTGGGCTCAGATTGTAAAGCAGTGGTATCAAGCTACTGCATGCTGCAAAAGATTAGTTTCTTCTCCATGCGCATGCACACACAACACACACACACACACACACACACACACACACACACAGTGCACACTTAAAACATGATACACAAAACAAAACATCATCAAAAAGGAACAAAGGAGGTTGATGTCGCCTTATTTGATTTCACTAATTTATTAGTTGTTATTGCTTAGCAAACTTGGGCTGCGTGTTGATGAAAATTACTGTTGGTACAAAATAATCAAGAGGTTGTTACCAGAGGTGGGGACTCGAGTCACATGACTTGACTTGAGGACTTTAGACTTGCTTGACAAACGGGTGTTTAAAGAGGTGACTTGACTTTAACTTTATGGCTTGAGAGACTTATTCATTCATCACTGTAAGTAGATAACTGCTTTTTTATGGACCCTCGGGGACTGTTTGGCTCATTTGATGTGCTTTTCATTCTTCATTTTTTAATAATTTTGGTACATATGGTATAAATTTTGGCAAGATTGTTTATTTTGGTTTAGTCAGATCAATGGATGAGAGGAGAAGCAGATTGCAGATTCAGTGAAAGCAAACTTTTAGACCCAGCACTATCAACGGTTACATTTGGCTTTCACTGTGCCTAGTGCTGTGCTGCTCCATCTGTGACAACAGTACGCCCTGCCCTCCGAGAGTGTGGTGCAGTGAGTAACCACACAGTATATATGTATATTTCAGTAGCGTTGGAAAATCTATGTGTGGCGGCACTTATTTTTCACAAATAAACCCAGAGTTCATCCTCATTCCCACAATCGCCTCCAATAAAAATAGCACAGCTAGTCAGTAGAGGCTTGTAGGAAGTTGAGGCAACAAAATCCAAAATGTAAAGTCTGTACATAAATATAGTTTATCTTAATGGATAATACTGATGCAGAATTGACAAGAATACTGTCAACATATGATGCCTTTTATCTCCTGTTGCCACTGTTATGTGTTTTTGGATGTTGTATTTTTATAAAAGGAGTTTGGCATATTTTCCACCACGGGCAGGATGGGAAATAATTTCTAAATTTTAAAAGTAGTTACTGTAATCTTGCATGTCAGGCATTTTTTTTTTAAAAAAGACTAGCATTTTTACATTTTTTCCTTTAATTTATTTTTTTTTTTTTTTTAGAAAAAACAGTATAATAATAATATTTATGTATTTTTATTTTTTTCTTATTTTCTTTTCTTTTTTGTTTTAAATATTATTTATCTTTATGGATAATACTGATGCCAACTCAACAAGAATACTCATGACATATGATGTTTTTAAACTTGTTTCTTGAATTATTATTTTATTATTATTATATAATATGTTGTACATGGAGTTTGGTGCAATATTTTCCCCCAGGAGCACAATGGGAAATAATCTCAAAAGGAATGTAACTGTAGTTTTGCAAAAAGTGACCCCTGCAAGATCCCCAGTTTTTGCAAAATCTTGTAGTGTTTGACTAAAAACTCGCATTGTCGTTAGATGTTAGAGGCAGTCAGACTTTAAGTGTTTAACATCTTTTCAAAGTGCTCTAGTGTATGTTGGCATTAGTCTCAACTCGTATTGTTATGGTGGTTCGTGGAAGTATGTGCTGTTACTCAGAGTAAAATATTTGCTCAGCCAGTGAAAGAATACGCCATCACAGTCACACTCGCTGTGATCAATCATGTTCTGCAGGCTGAGAAGTATTCAGACTCAGTACAGCACTCTGTGATCTGCGGTCTATCATCCCGCATGAGCCTCCATTATGAAATTAAGCACTCAGCAATATTATTAATTGACTGACCTATTATTCTTATAAATTAGCACTCTCCATTTTCTGAAATGAGCCCCTATAGTAAATGAAAATTGATTATCAAACAGCTTGATCTTTCATTCTGCCATGAAGCTATAGATCCAGAGACCAAGGACGCACAGAAGCACTTGAATCTATTTATCACGTGTAAATAATAAGCATACAGACTTTTAAACAGGTTCCCACAATCATGGAAAACTTCAAAATTTCACAATCACATTTGCCAGGGCTGGGACTAGTAAAAATCACTGAAAGGTTTGGAAAAATCATGGAAATATGTTGGGTGTAATATTTCTGTAGCTGACGGTGTCACATAGGTCTGATATGCGCTGCTCTGTGACAATGTTTTGGTTATGTTGTTTTTGTTTATTTCTTCTAAACAAAGGTTTTATCATTTTTTCCCCCCGTTCCGTCTCTCCCTTCATGTATGCCCTCGAGACATGCCAAATCATTTTTAAGCACTCTGGGCTGAGGCATTCAACTGTAAATAGCTGTTTTTTGTATTTGTTTTACACATGCGGGCCTGCAGGTTTGGAATTTTTCCATAAAATTTTTTGACAATTTTTTGATTTTTTTAAAAAAAAAAAAAAAAAAAACTTTTTTTAAATAGATTTTTTTCATCATTTATTTATTTATGTTGTTGAGAAAACATGTTTGGAAGGCATGTTCATTTTTTTTTTTTTTTTTGAAAGGCATGTCTTCAGAAATTGCCAAAGTGACATCATTTCTAAGAGATATAAACTGAAAAATATACAGAAATTATCATTTTCAAATTTTTGACTTTCCTTGAACATGTCAGGTGGGATGTTGAAATTATGTCAAAATAGAGTTTGAATTTTGTATGTTTGAAAAACAATTAGGCAAGTGGGGCTAGGAGAAAAAAAAGGTCCTTAAAAGTAATTTTAAGGATTTTGTCCCTGACAACATTTAGCAACCCTGTTTAACCTCTTAATTGAAGCAGGCGCTCATTATCTAATATCTTTCTATAAGATTTCCTTCCAGATGGTGAAACAGCCAGCTGAGGTTTGTCAGACTTTTGAAAGCAGAATAACAGTTGTGGAGAGAAATGTGGGAGCAGGAGGAACTCGTTCAGATGTGATTGATGGTGTTATCTCAGAAGTGGCAGGCTAAGGAGTAAGCTGTCTGCTACGGTGATAAGGAGGTCGTTATCAGAACCAAATTGCACTGAGGACTACTACACCGAGCCTTCCTGTCTCCTCTCTGGCTCGGCAGGAGAGCGGCCAGAACCAGAGTCTGCAGTCATCATGTTGTTGATGAATTGTCAGTTATATATTGTCCAATAACACTCGGTATATTTTCAGGGCTGCTGCTTAGGCAGTTGCTCTAAAACTGGGCGCGGGATGAAAGGAAGTATATGTTTGCGTAGTGAGGTAAAACAGGTTGTCGTGACGTTCACACGGTCAAAAATGGGAAATTTCACACACTCGTGGGTCCTCCAGGAGATTGATTCGGATGCTTGAAGGTAGCTGTAATGTTTGAAGATGCTGCCAAAAGTACAGTGTGTTTTTTTTTAAGTGGGGGATATTTTAAATGTAGCAGAGTGTGTTTAGTCATCGGATAACATTGATGTTTCTCCACTGTGGCATAGCAGTATTAAGTTTTTGTTTTTTTATGGGTGTGGGTACAAAAACTCAGCTCTGCTCAGACGTCCAAATTTTAAAGCCATAATTGTATAATTAAATGTTGACTTAGGTTTTTATGCCTCCGTGCCAGGGATAGTTCAGGCTGGAGGCATTTTGTTTTTGTGCTTTTATGTCCGTCCGTCCCATTCTCGTTTACATGATATCAAGAACCCCTTAAGATCTTATCTTTAAATTTGGGACGAACATCAAGTTCAAGGTTACTATGACCTTGCATCTGTCTCGATATCAGAAGATGGCCTCGAGGGAGTTTTCTCAAATTTGGCACAAACGTTCACTTGGACTCAACAATTAACTAAATAGATTTGAGTGGTTTTAGATGGAAGGTCAAGGTCACTGTGACCTTGCATCTGTCTCATTTTAAGGTCCCTGATATCTGAAGATGGTCTTGAGGGAGTTTTCTCAAATTTGGCACAAACAGTCACTTGGACTTAACAGTTAAGTGATTAGATTTGGGTGGTCGTAGATCAGAGGTCAAGGTCACTTTGACCTTGTCAGTCTCATTCTTGTGAATGTGGTATTTTAAGAACACCTTCAGTAAATTTCTTGCAATTTGACACAAAATTTCAAATGGACTCAAAGATGAATTTATACAAACTTGGTGGTTAAAGCTCATGGTCCCTGTGACCTGATGAGATGGCCTTGAATTTGGCACAAATGTCCATTTGCACACAAGAATTAACTGATAAGAATTTGGCTATCAAAGGTCAATGTCATGTTTTTTGGCCACAACTGAAGATGTCATGCTATCCTGACAAAATATCAATCAAGTGTCTGATAAAATAATAAAGTGCTAACATTTTTATCGTCAAAGGTCAAAGGTCAACTTCACTGTGACATCATAATCTTCTGCAAAAAACCCTTTTCTGTCCTTTACTCAACATCATATCTTGAATTGGTGACACCGATCTGTAAACTGATGATAGAGATCTTCTGTGTATGAAGCGTCCAGGTTTTAACAGACACGTATGTAAACTGTAACTGTAACTTGACTGGTGTGTGGAGGCATAAAAAACACGTGGCGGTAATTTTAGTTTTTTCTCACCCTCTTTAGGACCCCGGTTCTCCTATCAGCTTTGTTGTGTCAGTTAGTGTGGGAGAACTAATGCCTCTGTCAAATATTTTGCTTATTGGCATCATTTTAGCAGCTGCCTTCCTGACAAATATATAACAATGTTGAAAATAACATGGCAGTGCCAGCCCAGATTAGCCTACAGTACCTCCTCACTCACTGTACGATGTTAGAGTGCAGCCGAGACGTTCCTATAAGACACTTCTAACCCTGATACTAAATGCTTACGTCTGCTGTAATGTCTGGGGAAGCACTGATACATCGTGCCTCCCATGCAGAGCAGACTTATACGCAGATTGTTGTGCTATCTCAACGCAACATCAGAGCAAATTCACGCAGAGCAGGGATCCAACATGAGGAAGCAACTTTGTCCAAACTTGTGATAACCAGGGCGCCGTGAGGAAGTGACAGCAGTCATACTTTCCGT
Source organism: Plectropomus leopardus (assembly GCF_008729295.1). Taxonomy (NCBI): domain Eukaryota; kingdom Metazoa; phylum Chordata; class Actinopteri; order Perciformes; family Serranidae; genus Plectropomus; species Plectropomus leopardus. The sequence goes on along the minus strand of NC_056475.1, from coordinate 2,020,913 downwards.
GGCAGCCAGCCGTTGGTAGAGTAAACACAGCGCTTTGTGTTTGCAGAGGAAGGTGTGTGCTGTTTAAATGTCCTGTTTGTGTAACAGGAGACGAAAGCCTGGACATCAAGGCTGATATATTACCTCCTCCTGGTCTGAGCTCGTAAAACTCAAAATATATGGTAGAGCTTTTAGAGATTTATGGACATTTAAAGGATTGCAGGACATTTGACAAATTTAGGAACTTTTTTCTGATTTTTAGTATGTTGTTTTGATTTTAGGACATTTTTCAGATTTTGTGACATTTCTCAGATTTTAGGACGTTTGTATGATTTTAGGACATTTTCAGGAATTTAGGACATTTTCTGGGATTTTAAGACATTTCTAGGACTTAAGGATGTTTCTGGGATTTCAGGACATTCACAAGATTATAGGATGTTTCTAGGATTTTAGGACACTTCTAAGATTTTAAGCTATTTCGGGAATTTATAACATTTCTCAGATTTTTAGGTCATTTCTAAGATTTAAGGACTTTTCTGTGATTTTAGTATGTTTAGGATGTCTTGAGGATATTAGGATGTTTCTAGGATTTTAGGACATTGGGGGCTCAACGTGGACCTCTGTTGGGGGTTGCAGGGGATCCTCCACTGGCATTTTTTCTGATCAACAAGCTCTGTTTTGATACTGTTTTGTGCACTCTGGCACCTTATGTTTACTAAAAGCACAAAAACAGTTCCCAGTGTGAATCACTTTATTTTTTTGTTGAATTAGAAAATGGTTGTTGGTCCATCCGACACACTATGAGGGGCTAGATTTGGTTGAGTCTCACTGTGGTAGAACTTCTCAGGATGTATAAAATTGACATCCTAAAAACAGCTGCATTGATTGACCTGATATATTTTGTGTGATGTCAGCAGCTGTCCTCGGCTCGTCCTCTCTCTGGGAATAGTAATCCTGTGGACGATGTAGGTTCTGCTGTTTGTGTCTTAGTGAAAGATCAGATCGTTGTCACTCTCTGACAGTGAAGCTGGGAACACTGGGTGTCATCTCGTTGATTATGTGTCTTTGTCCAGTCACTTCAGAAAGTGAAACAGCAGAATTCATTAACACATCCTCGCTAAAGTGGCGTTGGAAGCTTGGTGATGTAATGACTTTTTGTGAATTTCATGACACAGCTGATGTGACAGCTTCTCCTACCCTCTCCAAGTTAAGGACTGTCACGATGGCACGAATTTCCATGTTTGAGTTCACTATTTTTTTTAAATAGGGTTAGAAATTGGACGACTATATTGGCTAAGTACATTGCAGTTTTTAATTTTTTTTCTTTGGCCGCTCTGTTGGCTTCCTAGTAAGCCCAAACTATCGCTGCAGCACTGATCTGCTGAAGTAGTTTTGGTATCTGGTCTATTTTCTTTTCTATATTATTTTAGTAAAAGCCGTGTATCACTGCCAGACAAGCAGACAGACAGGCAGAGACTGAAGATTAACTCAGTGTTAAGAAAAGAGCAAAGGAGCAGAATTGCTTTTTAGTATAAGACGTTCCCCTGCAGCTTGTTCAAAAATGTGATCTTGTTATAACAGAGAAAAGAAAACTTGTAAAAAAAAAAAAAAAAAAAGGTACCGCCATGAACTGTACCCGCTTTTGCAAAATGACAAGAGGCCAGTTGCAGCAGCCTGTTATGTGTTTCTGGGACTTAAGGATGTTTCAAGGATTTTAAAACATTTACAGGAATTTAGGATATTTCTAGAATTTTAGGACATTTCCAGGATTTTAAGATTTTTCTAGGATTTAAGGACACTTCTAGGATTTGAGGATGTTTCTAGGATTTTAAGACATTTCTAGGATTTTAGCAAGTTTCAAGGATTTAAAGACATTTCTTAGATTTGAGGACATTTCTAGGATTTTGAGACATTTCTGGGATTTGAATATGTTTCAATGATTTAAAGACATTTCTCAGATACGAGGACATTTCCAGGATTTTAGCATGCTTCTAGGATTTGAGGACATTTCTAGGATTTTAGGACATTTCTAGGATTTTAGGATGTTTCTAGGATTTTAGGACATTTCCAAAATTTTACCCAATAATATTGCTTTACCACAGCTTGAAAACAATGCTTGAATTTCCTTTGCCTTGTTGGCTTGTCTCAAATGTTGCTTTTCTCTACGTCCTGGTTTGACTGAGCCCCTCTGTAGATTCGGCTGCCTCTCTGTTGATCGTGTTTTAAGCTGCGGTCAGTGGAAAAGGAGCCACAGTACCTAAGTGTTGCTTGAGATTAGAGGCTGATGTTGTCTTTTTTGCAAAAAACACATTTTGCAGCTTAATCTTTCCACAGAATGGGTTTTTAAATCCTTTTTGTGGTCAGTCCAGGAAAGTAGATCACAGCTTAATACATCTTAAGTCTTGTAACATTTATTCCGAAGGTATGAAGCCTAAGATGGAAATCATCAGAAGCTTTAAACTAAGTTTAGCAGTACAACCTGTTACCCATCACACACGCTGATCCTATAAACCTGCAATCATGTAAAATGGCATGTTATTATTCCTCCAGTGAGTCCTGTGTTAAACTGTTTTCCATTTGGAGCAGGAAGAAATCTCCCTCTGTCAGTTGGCCGGCTTGTGGTCCGTGCTATTGGATGTCTCTGTAGGGTACTGGCTCCATAAGTAGTGTAAAGCGGAGTGGATCAGCATAAGGACGCTGTGTTAAAAGTCTTAGCGTGCAGGCCAGTTAAAATGATTCAATCAAAATGATTAAAGGAGCCAAAGGACCGGGGCCAAGTGGCCCTCTGTGGCCTGCCAGCTCTCATGCTGCACTCTCATGCTGCGCTGCAGAGGAGGCTCAGAGCTGCTCACTCCTCAGGCAGAAACAAGCATTTCAGTGCAAAACACACAGTTCTGCACAGTTCTGCATACTGTATGATTTTTTTTTATAGTCAGGGTGGAGGGTTCGCCTGTCTGTTGTAAGCATGATTAAGTAACATGCTGCCTGCTGACGAGAGTCACAGCAGTGACTTAATACTTTAGGGTGTATTCCTGCACACTGACCATTTGAAACTGAAGCAAACTGCTTTGATTTCTATCAAAAACATTGGGAGAGGGCAATGTGCAATTTAACAACACATGGCCCAAAAAATAGCAAGAATTTAGCAAAAAAAAAGTTACAATACAATCACCTAAAAATAAGCAAAAAATAAAATTAAAAAAACAAAACACAAAAAACAAGACAATGATCTGAGGGAAATTTTTTTTAAAAATGTAGATTTTTTTTGTAATTTGTATTAAATTTGAAATGTATAAATAATAATTATAAATATAGTTTTTGGTAATTTTCCTTAGTTCATGCTCATTTTCGAATACCCCCTTCTAAAAATTTTCTTCATCACTTTTTACTCATTTCTTGCAATTGGTGAGAAATTTTTTGCAAAGTTGGCCATTGCTGTTTTTCCCCATGTTTTTGAAAGGGTTAATCACAGTATCACTTTCGTGATATCCAGCATCTTTTTCATACTAAACTAAAACCAAAACTTGTTTGTTTGATTTGCAAATTCTGAATTATTTTCTTCTAATTGTTGAGTAATCCAAGAGAAAAAAAAATATCCCCTCAGCGATGGAGTATAAGGACTGGGACGTTATGCTTATCTCCAAGTACGATACTAGCACGATACTTGGGCACTGATTTGATATGTATTCTGATTTTTAAGTATTGCAATTCTGCATGTATTATGATTTAATATTTAAATTTATTCATTTTTTTCACCTTTTTCAACACCTGACCAGAAGTAAAAAGCTGAGTCATATACTTATAAATCTGTATGTCATGATATATAATTCTAAACCAGTGCACATTAAGTCAGTCAGTCTTTTATTTCAGCTGCATACAAAAGTGGGAAATAACTTGTACATTTAAAATGAAAAAAAAAAAACCAAGTTGTTGAAATCAGCTTAAACTGTGACATTTAGTTGCCCCTGCTTTTGCCATGGGAAATGATAAATAAAACTATAAATATAAAAAATATATACATTTAATTTTCAAATAATAAATATAAATAATAATAATAATAATAATAATAATAATAATAATAATAATAATTTAAAACAAACAAAAAAAGAATAAAAAAACATGCAGCTTAAGTCATGTCTAGCCCTGCTTTTCCTATTAATGCGTGAACAGACCCACAGTGTTTCAGTACTTTTGTTTTACAATTTGAGCGTGCAGGTTTTATCTGTATCTGTACCTGCTTGCTTGCTATTGACTTTGTTTTCTTTGAATAAAATATTTTGTCACTTTATTCAACGATTACAACAAAAAATGCTAACTTCTTTTCCCTCTGCATAGACTAAAATCAAGCAATTACACAATTACACATTTTTTATCAATATAAGCACTGAAAATCATGATACTCAAGTGAATAATTTTTTTTCCCACACCTACTGAGCAGATTTCCCCTCATGCATCATGCATGTATAAATATTAATGTAAACTTGTTTTTCTTATGCAGCATAGGTTTTGCGGTAATGTGTTTGCATATAGATGAATATGACTGTGTTATCTAATAGTATTGTACAGTAGTACCTCCATTCAGCTAATGGCAGAGAAGATGATACAAAAAAGTTTGGCAAGAAGGTATCAGACCAGCTCAGAGGTTTTATGTTATTGGCAAAAACTGGCAAAATTGTGATATTTGGGTGGTGTCTGACAAAACAAAATATAATCGCTTTTATTGGTGTGAAAGTCACTGCATGTTGACTTTTCCTCCAGTGAATCTCAAACATTTAACTGAATGTTTGTTGTATTTTGGAATCTGTCTTATCCCAAGTGCAAACAGCCAATCAAATCGTGCATGTCGTCGGTCTCAAAGACGGGTGTTTGTCAGCCTTCAGCGAATCTCTGCAGCTTGATGATGTAGTGAAGTAAATCTGGTTTACACAGCTGACTGCTGTAAACAAACTCTGCCCGTCTGACAATGAATCAGTTTGCCCTTGTTTGGAATTGCTTCAGGGAGCCTCTGCAGTTTTGTATTATCTTCTCTTATTTATTTATCCCCTTGCATATTGGGATGGGCAATATATCAAATGCTTTTTCCACATGTGTTGTGTAAAATGACTTTATCACGGGCGTTGAGCATAAACTGTCACATCGTTTTTATAATCCTCCAGCGTTTCAGTTCTCTCACTCTCTCCTCTACGGCTCTCTGCCTCTCACAGACACACACACAAAGCAGCTTTTGCAGAGCTCCAGACCGTGACATTTTTGTAATATTTTGCAACCACGGAGCACTACTGCAATTTGCAAATACTATTAACTGGAGAGCTGTTAGTTTTTTCCTAGCTTTTAGTGAATTAATCATCACAGTCCAACTTAACAAGCGGCAGTGGCAGTAGTGTGAGCAGATTAAAGGCGCCGCGGTATCTGTTTAACGCTAACATCCAACTGTTGACCGAAAGCTTCAAGTCCACAGCACCATGTGTCCCGCATTGATTTAATTACAACACTGTTTTTTAAAATTTAATTATAAAAGTACTTATTTAACTTCCTTTTAACTGTATTTTATTAAATGCTATTGTAACAGTAGTGTATTCAACTTAATTATATGACAGTAGCTACTTTATTTAACTTTATTTTAACTGCAGTTCGTTCAATGATTTGATATTTTAGTAGTTAGCATTAGTTTGAAGGGCATTTAAATGTATTGAGATATACTGTATATCGTGTATCACAATATAGCCTTAAAATATCGCAATATTATTTTAAAGCCGTGTCACTCAGCCCTACGTTGACGGTTGAATGGATACATGAATCCAGATCGATGGATTGTTTCACCCTGAATAGAGTAAGATGTTTCTATGCTCTATTCACTCTATACCACCTTGTGTACCTTCCACTTTCATTTGACGATGTGTACAGATCCTTATTACAGCGAATGAACACTTTGAACCTCAGCGAGTGTTTTCAGTGGCACATTTGTGCTGCAGCTTACGGTCCTGGCTAATCTCTGCTCAGCCACCGTGGCCGTCATGGAGCCTCGCTGCTGTCTGTCCTCCGCTGTAGTCAGAGGAAAGGAATGCCTGTGAGTCTGACTGATGGGCGCCTGTTGACCTATTTCATGCCCTGACAGTCGGACAACAGGAAGGCCAGAAACATGGACCGCGTCCTCTGTCTCTCCTCTTCACTTCCACCTGACAGAGAAAACTGCACCGCACATTTCCTGGAACACAGAGCGGAAGACAGCGAGAGATTCCCATCCTGAAGCTTTGCCCGCCACGATGACGGAGCCAGTGCGTCATTTCAGGTGCCGGCTCTCTGACACTTGACCACCTGCGCTCATTAATTCATCATGACTCCTCACCCGTGACCCGTCCTGTTCTGTAAATTGAGGACTGCGTGCACTTTGCTCACAGTGCACTCCGTCACCTCTCGGCTGGCAGTCAGGCGGGCTGCAGTTAACCGGCCGTTGCTGGACGGCGTCCAGCCACACGGCTCCTGCTGTGATTTGAAAGCTTATCTTCATTAGAAAGAAAGAAGCCGGCACAGTGCATTACTGTGATCAGGGAGCCGACTTCCCATGGAATAACTGAATGCCTTTGGATTACTGGAAGTCGGTCTGCGTAATTCATTTAGATAATTAGTTAATGTAAACAACACAGTCACTTTATACGCTCAGTCTTCTTAGGCAGGTTTATTGAAGTTGGCAGCATGTCTGTTTTTATAGCTGCTGTCTAAACACTCGTTCTGGGTATCAGTACTCGATACCTTTAAAAATACATAGCACCTAGTATATCAAAAATTATCAAGGTAAACTGTACCTGCATTTTTGCATACATTTTTGTCACCAGATCTAGAAAAAAATGATGGTTTGTATGGTTTTGCATGCAGCCAATCACTGGGCGGGTTTGCATTAACCCTCAAATTGCGCAAATTGAAAATAAGCCTGATGGAAACAGGTCAGTATCCCCCAAAAAAACTCCCATTTATTGCAAAAAGTTTTTACACTGGCATTAGGTGGTATTTCAGGCGATTCGAAAAAGTCATATTTTGCAAAACTGCAATAGAAACCCTTTTTTTGGCTTTTCAAAGTCACATGATGCTGTGTCTGTGTGCTTGTCAGGAGGAACTGGCTCCTTCATGATGCAGCAGGAGCTTCAAGAGCTGTTATTGCATCACATAACTCTGAGAAAGTTGTTCGGATCATCCGGAAGTTTTGAAACTACAGTTCCTTAAAACTATTTACACCCAGGGTGCAAATAGCAGTGTTGGCTTTGGGCACCTGGGTCATGATGGCATCTGCCAAAAAAAAAAAAAATCTGATTAAATATTTTGTTGGTATCAATATTTCTTGGATACTGCTGGTATATGTACTGGAATTGTATTTTTTTGTATGGGACCTGGCCGTACTAAACACAGTCACTGGACATAAAAAAAATCCTCTTTTCTAACAGTAATTTTATTGAAATTGTAATGGTTTATCAAAACACGTACATCAATGTACAAATATTTATCCACCCAACAGTCCCATATTCCCACAGACAAAGACAATAAAATTAACATTGACAATAATAATAAAAATAATAATATTAACAATAATAACAAGAAGAAAATTAAATAAATTAAATTAAATACATAAATAATCAAAAAAAAATTACATTTTTTAAAAAATTAATAAAAACTAGAATAGTAAGTAATATAACAAACATCAAAGTAATAAAATAAAATGATATATAAAATAAGATAAAAGGCAGGATCAATACCTTCATGTTATCCATAAAACATTTACTTTTCAGTCAGTGATACACGTTTCATCGGCCAAGAAGGGCATAAATTAATCCCAAATACAAGCAAACTGTCTCTGTTTACCTTTAACAATATACGTCAGCCTATCCAGCCCAAGACATGTACATTAAAAAATATCCTAAACTGGAAAAAAACCTACAAAGAATCTTCTTCCATCCACACTGTGAGTAATGACTTAAATTTAGGATTTTAGAAGAAGTATAACACAGTTCCTGAGACAATGTCCTCCATCACTGGGAATCATTTTCTGCTCTTTCTTCTCTGTGTTTGGCTGTTTTTGCACTTTGCTATCAATAAGAGCTCCTCAGACTGCATGAGGATTTATTCGTAGCCAGAGGAGAAAAGCTCCTCAGTGAGCCAGTTAACTGCCCAGTCCACTCCTTTTCACAGATTTAGTGCTTCTTAGAGGAAGCTATAAACGGTCCTGGACCTGAGCCGGCCTACATCAAAGACGGCACTAAATTAAGACTAAGCTCACTCTTAAACACCTCGGCCTTTGATATTTGTTTAAGAGAGTTTTACACACACCTACAGTGGAGAGGTTTTCTTTTTCTTTTTATTTTGAACAGACGGTAGTGAACATAAACTGACTTGTAAATGTACAAAATTTGCATAGCTACCAGGGTTGGGCTGGTGTAATTTGATCTTCTTCATGTTGCAGTTGTTTGGCTTTCTGCCTGTCAGACACTAGTGGCTTTTTAGTTTATAAACAACCATATTATCATTTTAATCGCGTGGTCATATGACTTATTACTAGTGGAATAGAGTGGTGTGAAGAAGTGAGTGCTAAAATGCGGAGGTCCATTAGCCTTTAGCACTTCCCTCGTCTCAAAGTCTCTGTTTTTTTTAAATGGGTTTTTCAGTAAAATGCCTTAAGTAAGGTCTGTGGTTTACATAGACTTGAGATATTTAGACCTTTTTTTCTGCAAAATAAAATACGTCCGTACAAACACAATTTTTGAACTTTTAAGGTTTTTCCGCATCTTAAAAAAGGCGGTTGCTAACAAGCAGCTAAATGGGACGACAGTGCTTGTTGGGGACGTTAGACGTCATCACACCGGCAACAGAAACTCATCCGGCGCCTTTACGGCTATATAGCAATAGTCGCTTCGAACTCATAGATTTATCTGTTATTTTATATTTTTCAGTTGTGTTTTAACGTGTTTTTACAGCGAGAGTGAACGATAAAGTACAGAAAAGTGCACATTTTTGCCTGAGCCAAACTTAATAACAGTAATATATATATATATATATATATATATAGAGAGAGAGAGAGAGAGAGAGAGAAATATAATGAAGATAGTGATGAATATAGTTTTTTTTTCTGGACACTTTTCCCTCATTTTTTTGAAAATATTTATAAATATTTGCAGTTTATGGGACATTTCCTGCCAAATTGCTCATTGTTTTTTCCCGTGTTTTTGAAAAAAAAAATCAAAACTATTGTCCCAGGTTTCAGAGCTTTAAGTGCTAGTTAAAGACGTCTGAACGCAGCACATGAAAACTGACATTGATGCAGGTGTTTAATGGTTAACTGTTGTCATTTGGCTTGGTTGCACATTGAAGAATTTGGGGGAAAACATTAAGGTGTCGATGTAATTTACAGCAGTGCCGTGCGACGCGTTAATGTATTCACTCACATGGTGTCCTGGGAGTCTTTTACAGACGTCCACTGAGCAGCTCTGCAGGAGCAATCGGAGGTTAATTGCCTCTTTCAGGGACATTTCAGCTGCCTCTCTTTCTCCACTCTTCAGTCCGTCATCACCCAGTTTAGATGATTCAGAGTCTGTTTCTTCTGTCTAGTTATTGGTAGCACCATCTGATCCAGTGTCATGTTCAACTGTAGGTGTTCGTGGTCTCTGTGATGTCTCGTCCTGTCCTCTTGGTGTCAGTTTTGTCTCCCGTGTCTGGCAGAGTGTGCACCTGATGATGTGAAAATTGAAATAATACACGTCTGCAGCTGCTGTGTTGGTCTTGGAAACAGGTTGTTAACTGGGGTTGTATTTTTAATCGACTAGACACACTGATACTCTGTCAGCGGCAGCTCATATCAGCTTTATGAAACAATATTGCTGAAACAATATAATTACCGGTTCCGATAATTATCATGCATCCCTATCTAAAACCCTTGAAACCTCCTTAAATCCTAGAAATGTCCTAAAATCCTTCAAATATTCTAAGATCCTAGAAACATACCAAAATCCTAGAAATGTCTTAAAATCCAAGAAACGTCTTTAGATTAAATGTCCTAAATCTTTGAAATATGTTTGGGGCTGCTGTGGCCTCTGGCCTCCTGCCATTTTTTAAGTGTCCCCCAATCAAAGCAGTGTCCCTGCTCTCGTGGCTGTCTCTGCCTCCTGAGGACGCCTGTGCTGACTCCTGGCCTGTGGACTGGTGTCATGTCTCCGTGCACGTTGAGCAGCTGTGGTGATGTCATGGCTAAAGAGGTGGGCGATCTAAAGACGAGTGAGTTCATGAGCTCCATCTGGGTTTTATTCACGGAGAGGAAAACAGAATATGAAGGAACAGCGAATGAAAGTGCCGCTCCTGGCATCTCTCCTCCCTGCAGGAACGGACTGATCTTAATCTCATCGGACTCTCATGTCTGTCTCTAACAAGGACCTTTTGTCCCCCGTCTTTATTGACACCTATAATGAGAGTATGACAAGTGGTGGTGAAACAGGCGTGAGCTGCGAGGTGTTTCATTCTCTTCTGGGCCGTGTCTGGACGATGCTTCCCGTGGTGCACAGTAAACAGTCATTTAGACACACACTGCTGATTTCATGTTAACATCTTCCATGTGACAGGACATAATTTCGGAGTGTGTGCTGTCCTCATTCTGTCAGTCATGGCTTCATCCTCTGTGAAGTGCACAGAAAAGTGACTGTTGATTTTTAATGGCACGCTGGATCTTTGTCAACTGCAGCTCCGTCCAGTCGCAAATTAATCTAACTGATCGGGTTGGAGTGCCGCACATGTTAATAAACAGGTTGGAGGTGCTTTTAAAGAAGGGCTTTTAGCTGGATGTCACTGACGCTCAGAGCTGACAGAGCAGACCGTCGCTCTTTATTTTTGTCTTTTTTTAGGAGGTTCAGGGGATCTTTATGTGGAGGGAGCAGGTCTGCAGTATACGTCACATGGAAGTGGTTTGCATCATCGGAAAGCTGGGAAAGTGAAGATTCATTTAAAAGAAGTAAAGAAAAGATGTAACTCTTGCACACGTACGACAACCCACTAAACCTTAACCCTGTGAAGTCAGGGCAAATTGGCTTATTTTCATTCAAAAACATGGAAAAAAGGCAATAGGCATTCTTAAAAGAAATGACCCAAAAATTAGCAAGAAATTAGTAAAAAGTACAAGAAAATTACATGGAGAATAATAATAATAATAAAGATAATATAGTTTTCTAGCTAAGCTCCTAATATTCTAAAATCCGAGAAGCGTCCTAAAATTGGAGAAGTTCCTTGAAATCCTAAAAAAAATAAAATAAAATAAAATCATAAAAATGTTGGAAATCATTTTAAAAAAAGTCCTAAAATTGGAGAAATGTCCTGAAACCTGAGAAATGTGCTAAAATCTTGGAAAACAACTATGGAGTTACTGTGAGTGGCCCCTGGCCTTCTGTCATTTTACAAAAGTGTCCCCCAAGTAAAGCAAGTTGAATATCCTGGTTATATAACCTTCTTTTTACTGAGACATTCTGAGGTGAGAGGTCAGGGAACCCTGAGACACAGCTGTGCCAGATTTTCCCTTTGAATCGTTAAATCTGAGCCCGCTGCAGCCTCTGAGGGACATTAATGTCAGCAGAGGACGCCGGCGTCCTCGCGGAGAGGAAGAAGTTAAAGAGCGTCCTTTAGCTGACAGCCTAATCTCACTGACATTCAGAGCTGACAGATCTGAGTGCTTTTCTTTAAAATCTGAACCTGGAGTGTTTAATCAAAGATTTTTAGGTTATCATTAGCGAGCCCACCTCACTTTTTCAACCACAGCTGCACACTCGGGGAATGTTAAACGGCTTTGTGCCCCTGAACTGGTGCCAGTGTTGGCAGCTCCTGCCACAGTTTCTAGTTTATTCAATGAGGATCGTCTGTGCAGAGTGCCTATCAATGGCAGGGTGCTTAAAGAACCCACAGGAGTGTAGGATTTCCTCTCCAAACTAGGCCATTTGTTTGTGGATTTTGTGTGTGTGTTGTAAGTGTGTGCTTGCTCAGGGTGATGCTCTGTCTATCTCCGCACACAGGCTGTCTGTCTGGTCTCTGCTCTGTGGGTTTGATGATGATGTGTGCGTGTTAGAGACACAGGGCCGTCTTTGTGTGCACGCTGCTTAAGCTGCTTTGTGCCTGAACGCTTCACGTGCACGGGGACCTTTGTCGTCCTTTGAAACAAGCAGCTCCCTTGTGTCTGCTGTCGCTGTTTGCTGAATGATCGGAAAATAAACAATAAAAGGTTTTCAGGCTCGCGCCGGGCATCAGTAAATACTCTTCATATTTGAGAGAGGTCTGGAAAAGGCTGGCGCGTGCCAGCGACCCACGCTGATGATGCCTTTTGAAATGCCACAGTTAAGCTGGGCTGTGGCGATGAATGAGCGCAGACAGACAGTGCCAGGCAGATGCTCTGTTGTCCAAACAGAGAACAATAATGTGAATAGAGTACAGTGACCAGCAACATCAAACTGCTGAATAATACAAGTGTCTGAATGTGACACAATGTCCATTCAATTAGAGTCATTACACGATGTTCACAAATCCATCCTCCCAGCATGACGGTACAGAGATCCCATTAACCTCCCTTCTCATAGTCCAAGCTGTTAAATGTTATTTAACTCAGTGAAGGTTTTTATTTTAAACTTAGCAATCTTCTGACTGTAAACTGGAATCACAAGGCGGGTTTCCATTAACCGTCATTATCTGAAATTGTGGATATAAAATACGCCTAATGGAAACACATAAATTAAAAAAAAAAACTCCCAAGAGGTGGTATTTCAGGCAAATGGAAAAAGCCATATTTCATAAAACTGCAATGGAAACACTTTTTTGGCTTTTATAGGTCACATGATGCTACGGCTATGCACTTGTCGGTAGGAACTGGCTCCCTCGGGCACGATGCTGCAGCATAATTATGTATTTATTAGGTTTATAAGGTTACCTTTTTTCAGGTAATTTCCTGGTTTTGTTCTTTTACCTTTTTTTGGTTGTTGTTTTTTTTTTGTTAGTTTTAGGTGATTTTTTTAAAGTAATTTCTTTGTATTTTTTAAAAAATTATTTATTTTATTTTTTTAAGATTATTTTTTGGGCTGTTTACCTTTATTTAATAGGACAGCTTAAGCATGAAAAGGGTAGAGATAGGGGGATGATATGCAGTAGAGGGCCGATGCTAGAATCGAACCTGCAACCGCTGCTGCAAGGACGCCCGCTCTTCCAAGTGAGCTACTGGGCGCCCCATTGTAATATTTTTTTAATTATTTATTTATTTATTTATTTTTTTGCTAATATTTGGGTCATTTCTTGTGAAGTTGCTCATTCCTTTCTTTTCATGTTCAAGCCAGCATGTTCAGTTTCAAAGGGTTAAATAAATATATGTACTTATAATTGTCACATTATCTTTACAGTTATAAATCCTAAAACTCCGTCAACTGCAATGTTGATTTCTGATTTGATAACGTAGGTACCTGAACGCTGTCTCTAATGTCACTCTGTTTTGCAGGTGCACAAGCTGCCAAGAAGTCCGGTATCCCGGCTCCCAGAGAAATCCCCTCCACCATAACAAGAGACCGCATCTCTCTGCGGGACCAGCTCAGGAGCTCCTCCACTAAGAGGATGGTTTCCAGTGCCAGCACCTCCAGCCTCTCCACCCTGGCAAAGCAGACACGAGGTTCGACCAAGTCCCGCGGAGACGCAGAGGTCCAGGAAAAGGGCCTGCTGGAGTGCCAGGTGAAGGAGCTGCTTGCTGAGGCCAAAGCCAAGGACTTAGAGATCAGCAGCCTCAGGACGGAGCTGCAGCGCTGCAAAGGTAAAGCCTCCACCGCTCCTTCCTCGCCGTCGGCAAACTCCGTCGCGTGGCAGGAGCCTGTCGCAGATCGAGAGCAGGCGCAGGTGGCGGAGGCCCTCGTGTTGGTCGGGGAGCTGAGGGAGAAGAACGGGAAGTTTCAGAGGGAGCTGGCAGCGCTCAGGGAGGAGAACCAGGGACTGAAGGAGAAGCTGCTCTCCTTGGAGGCGTCTCCTCTGGCGAGTACAAACACAAGCAGTCCCTCCAAACCTTTAGTGAACGGTCTGCCCTCAGACTCCTCTGCTCCACCACAGGACAGCCTCCCTTCTACTGCCAGCCCTCTCAAAACGTCCGTCTCCTCCGGCTCTGACATCACCAAGGACTCCCCATCACCTGACTCCTCGGAGTTTGAGAAGATCCCATCGCGATCCGAATCAGCGAGCAGCTGCGTCAGTGAAGCCGCCAACGCAGGCGGGCAGGATGTGTCTGTGCAGAGCCTGACAGAGCAGATTCACAAGATGGAGGAGAGCCACCACAGCACAGCCGAGGAGCTGCAGGCGACCGTGCAGGAGCTGGCTGATCAGCAGCAGGTGGTGCAGGAGCTGACGGCCGAGAACGAGCGTCTCACTGAGGAGAAGCGCCTCCTGCAGACGTCTCTTCAGCAGCAGAGGGAGCGGCTGGAGGTGCTGGCCCAGAAGAACGAGGCACTCGCCGGTCGTCTTCAGGAGCAGGTCCAGGCCCAGGCCAAGAGAGAGGAGGAGCTGGGCAGCCAGGGGCCCCGGCTGGCCGAGCTGGAGCAGAGGTACGCCGAGCTGGTGGAGAGCTCGCGCTTCGAGCGGGAGAAGCTGGTGGACATCCAGCAGCAGCTGACAGGCAGCCTGCGGGCTCTGGAGGAGGAGCACCAGGAGGCGCAGGGCCAGGTGCGCTGTCTCAGAGAGGAGTTGGACAGGCTGCAGGCCCGGCTGGACAGGGAGGTGGAGGCCGGAGGTCAGGCGGCACACGCCGCAGAGGAGCAGAGGGCGACAGCAGACTGCCTCAGGCTGGAGAACAGTCGACTGAAAGCGCAGGTGGACATTGAGCGGCAGAAGGTGGGCGAGCTGAAGGCCATGCAGAGCGCCAGTGACAGCAGCGAGGTGCAGAGCCTGCTGAAAACGGCCCACGCCGAGAGAGACCGGCTGGAGGTGGAGCTGACGGAGCTGAGGCAGGAGCTGCTGCAGGCGCAGGCCGAGACTGAGCATGTGCGAGCCTCGATGTCAAAGGTAGGAGCGGTGCAAAGGTTTCAGCTCAATGTCCTGTGATTTATAGTGTTTTTAACTGGTTCCCAACTGGTCCAGCCCTTTGGGTCCAGAGTTAGTCCTTAAGGTCTGCCACATAATCAGTTTTATTTGACAAAATGTTGTAAAACGTGGGCTCAAATCATAATAAAATAAAACATATTGCAAGAATAATGTGCAGTTAGTTAAAACCAGGGGCAATTCTAGCATTTGAGGACATTGGGAGCTTAGCTTAATTAAGCTTTTGGCTTTCTTTTTTCTTTTTTTTGATTTAAAAAAAAATTTCTTGAGAAAGATTTTCTTGTTTCAGACGATTTTTGGCAATTTTTAAAGAAAACATGTCCTCCAAACCCTCCGTGGGTTTGGTGTTTTGTTTTTCTTTTTTGTTTGTTTCTTGAAAATTTTGGGTAATTTCTAAAAACCTTTGGCATTTTTCGTTCTATATAATTTTTTATTTTATTCTATTTTTTAGGCTTCTTTTTTATTTTTCAAAACATTTTTGGTTATTTCGAAAATAAAACATGATTTCACGTTATTTTGGCAATCTTTATTTTGGTAATAAAGATCACCAAAATGATACTATTTATTGTAGCCAGAAACTGTAAAAACTGAAATGATATTTGGATTTTAAATTTTTCAGAGGACACTGCAACCAGGAAAAGTGCTTGTAAATGACATGTATGTGAGTCACTTGCGGTCCATTGAGAATGGACCTTTGACCCACTTTTGGACCACAACCCACCAGTTGGGAACCTATGATGAATTGTTGAACATTTGTTTGGTCTGTTATTTAAAGGGGAACTATTTTGCTTTACCTTGTTTTTTGAAATGAAGGAATTAATAATCATCTCCGATTGTTTGTTCGGAGATGTTTGTTTTGAGACGATATTTTGAGACACCGTGGTCGTCCATTTAAAACTGGACAACTCTTGATGATTTGAGAACGTCTCTGCGCCGTTCAAACTTTTTCCGCTCGGCTGCTTCCATTGTGCCGTGCCAAGTCGTGTGTGTACCAACCAGGACTTGAATTATGTGTGACTCAACGTTCACAAAAGCCTTTGTTATGTCAATGAGCTCATTTGTTGTGTTGGATAAAACTTTCGGGAATTCCCTAAAGAGCCGTCCACATTTACAGCAAAATATGACAATCAAAGCAAATGGTTCGTTTGTTTAGAAATAGCTCATTGATTTTTGTTTATGTTCTGTTCTCGCAGTGCCGTCATTTTCAGGAAGAGATTTGAAAAAGTCCAAAAATCTACAATAATATGTTTAGTAATAACTAACTTGCTTTGCTTAGGGGCCACTTTTGGAAAACACCTGAGGCCAGGGGCCAGTCGCACCAGCCACATACATGTTTTCTGGGATTTTAGGACATTTCGAATGTTGGGACCTTTCTAGGATTTTAGGACATTTCGAGGGCTTTAGGGTATTTCTAGGATTTTAGACTTTTTTTAGAATTTCAGGACAATTCTAGGATTTTAGACCATTTCGAAGACTGTAGGATGTTTCTATAATTTTAGAATGTTTTTCAGGATTTTAGGACAATTCTAGGATTTTGGGATGTTTCTGTGATTTTAGGATATTTCTACAATTTTAGGATGTTTTTAGGATTTCAGGACATTTTTAGGATTTTTGGACAATTATAGGATTTTAGCATCTTTCTATGATTTCGGGGAATTTGTATGGTTATTGAATGTTTCTTTGATTTTAGGACATTTCTAGGATTTTAGGACATTTCAGGGACGTTAAAATGTTTCTAGGATTTTCTGATGTTTCTTGGATTTTAGAATATTTTCAGATTTTAGGACATCAGGGTCTTAGCTAGGACCTCCACTTGCAGGTTTTGATAAACAAGCTCTATTTTGTTGCTGTTTTATGCACTCTGGCACCTTATGCGTACTAAAAGTACAAAAAACATCCCAGTTTGAATCAGTGTATTTTTAACGTGAATTAGAAAACGATCGGGAGGCCTCCCTGCCTCCTATCAGGGCCCAGATTTGGCCTGTGGGCTGTAAGTTAAGTATCACTGTGCTAATAACTAAAAGATGAGAGTTATGGGGCGACCATAACATTTTTATTTATTCTTGGCTCAGTCACTTGTTGAATGTGAACATGAGGACACACATTTTCCACACTGGTCCAAACATGACCATTAAAGCAGCTTTACAGCTGATACTGGCTGCTTTTCTTCACCACAGCGGCGCATGAACTCACTCAGATAGTTTTCATATGATCCTCAGTAGTCGCTTCGGTTTTCCCCTTCAACACCACAAACACCGGAGAGGCTGTGTGGGTTTGGGGTCATGTAAGTTGGTGATGACTCCAAACTTAGGCGTGTCACCATCAGCTCAGTGATGTCGTCATTGTTGGACCGGGACTGCAGTGCCAACAGTAGGGTGGTCCACCAGTGTGTGACCCTCTGAGTCACTCTGCCGTTCTCTGCCACATGGGTGTGAGGCCGCTCCGTAACATCACTCACGAACATCCGAATATATCAGAGCCACATGCTGTCAGCGGGAGAGGGTCCTGCATAACTACATCAGTTACTTATTTTAGTGTATGCTCGCAGAGATCTGCGTCACGGTGTCATTTCTCAGGATGACAGCGACCATCGTGGTTCACTGACTTCAGCTTGAGTGTTATTCAGCAGAAGGAGCAGTGAACACGTCGACGAGATTTAATCCAAACTGAACTCCTTTTCCATGAGTCACCGTCACCTTGTATGACTGTGGTCATTGTCAGACATAGTTTAGCTTGTGTGTAAACAGCACTGCATGGACTTCAGCATAACTGACATTTATCCCTATTTACATCCCAGTTAAGTTTTTATTTATCCGTCTTTTCTAGGTAAGTTTTTATAACTCTGCACTGGCGATAGATGAGGCCAGAGGCATTATGTTTTTAGGTTGTCTGTCCATCTGGCCCATTCTTGTGAACACAATATGTAAAGAACACCTCGAGGGAATTTCTTCAAATGTAGAACAAACATCCACTCAAACTCAGTGATGAACGGATTAGATTTTGGTGGTCATAGGTCAAAGATCAAGGTCACTGTGACCTCATCTGCCTCAATAGTTTGAACATGACATCTCAAGAACACTTGGAGGGAATTTCTCTAAATTTGGCAGAAATGTTCGAGTGGACTCAAGGATGAACTGATTAGAATTTGGTGGTCAAAGGTCAAGGTCATGGTGACCTTTCTCATTCTTATGAAAGCGATATCTCAAGAACACATTAAGGGAATTTCTTTAAATTTGACACAAACATTAACTTGGACTTAATGATTAACTGATAAGAATTTGGTGTTCAAAGGTCAAGGCCACAGTGACCTTGCGTCAGTCTTTTTCGTGAACGTAATATCTGAAGATGGCCTTGAGGGTTTTTCCTCAAACTTTGGCACAATCATCCACTTGGACTCAAGAATGAACTCATTAGAATCTGATGGACAAAGATCAAATAAAATAAAATATGTTTTTTGACCATAACTTAAGAATTCATTCTCTTAAATTTCACAAAAATTTCCAAGAGGTCAAAGGTAAACTGTGATATTATAATATTCTGTCTATTACTCAACAGGGAATTTTTTCACAGATTTTTTAAAATTTTTTATTTACATTTCTAATTCTGACTTGTGTTCATGTTTTAATTGCCACATTTATTCATTTTAGGATTTTATTTTACAGGCATATTTGTTGATCTCACAGGACTGTTTGATTATTAAATATCGACTTAAATGGCATTCCATACGAAAGACACCCTCAAGATAAAATAATAATTAGGGCTGCAACAACGACACGATAAAAATCGATTATAATCGCTTGTTAAATGTGTTTGCAACGAATAAAATGATCGCTTCGTTGCGTCGCGTGATTACGTCAGTCGCTGTGTCACGGGACTGTTTACGTCACATGCATACGGAAGTAGCCGGTGTTTTGAGGAGACATGGCGGAAGCAGAGAGGACGTGTCATACCAAAAACTTAAAAACTTTGGGAACGTTTGGGAGCAAAACAAGGAAGTGTGTTAGCTGCAAAATGTGCAGAAGTGACACGGCATGCCTCGCGAGCACGGCGGTTATGACGCCGCATCTAAAACGAAAGTGAGGAGGAGGAGGAGGAGGAGGAGGAGGAGGAGAGCTTAACGCAGGTAAATCACGACAACAAACACGTATGTTCAGTTTTTAAGTGAGGAAACGTAGCGGCTCGTTGTAAACGCTGTCGACATTTAGTTTTTGAATTGTTTCGTATTCAAATTTGTAGTTATTTTTTTTATTTTAATATTATTTTGAAAACACCGGCATGTTCAAGCAACCGCCTGTTTGTGCACTTTTTGCAACGCTGTCAATGATAATCTGTTTTTGACTAAGTGATTGAAGAAAAAAATGCTTATTTTAATATTATTTCTATTTTTATTTTTTTTAAATTCGATTAATCAGAATAAACAATCGATTTGATTATCAAAAATAAGTTGCAGCCCTTATAATAATAGTAGTATTTTTATTTATATAGCTGTACAAACACATGTTTACAAAGTGCTTTAAAAGACAAGGCAAAGGCAGGAATAATAAAATAAACGTCAACAAACATGTCAAGCAAAAAAAGCAGGAACAAAATGCGAACAGAAAAGGTTAACAGGAATAAATCAAGTGAACTTAATAAAAGTGGTAAAACAGATGTCAAAAGGCAGTTAAAGTACTAAATAAATAAAGTTATAGAAAATCTTTTAATAAAAGTAAGATAGAATAATATAAGAAGACGACATCACATCAGAGCGGGTAAAACACAAATGAGACACAAACAGGTAAATAAGACATAGATGAACAAGTAAATTAATTAAAACATGAAAAGATGGTGAGAGCAGGACATCAGAAAAATAAAGAACAGATAGAGTAAGAGCAGCACAATGAATGAAGAGAGCAAGAGAGATACAAAATAAAATAAATAAAGGTAACATCACATATTAATGGATAACTGCATCACATAAATTATTCTTCATTAAACCAAAATCAACTTAAGTGCTTCAGTCTAATCAGCACAGTCAAATGCTTTACACGTCTGTTCATTTTCACAGATTTCTGCACTAAACCCATCGTAATATCACGAATGTGCACACACAGGTGGAGGCCAAATGCCAGCAGGTTCAGGAGCGAGGCGAGAGGAGGGAGCAGGAGCTCAGCAGCCGGGTCACGTCCCTGGAGGAGGCCGGGATCCAAGCTGAGAACCAGGTGAAGGAGCTGAAGGAGACCATCTTCGAGCTGGAGGACCAGGTGGAGCAGCAGCGGGCCGTCAACTGCCACACCAACCAAGCCGTCCTCGACATGGAGAGTACGTCCACTTCACTGTCCGGTCCTCTGTGGAGTCTTACGTGGACTCCAGAGACATGAATCAGTCCAACATTTAGTCTGTCTTTATTTATATAAAACAAAATATCTGAGACACCTCAAAAATAGCCATGAAATTAAAAAGAATACCTGTTAAATCAGTTGTAAAAAGCTGAATTTTATAACCTTTCATGAGACTTTTTGCAGGTACTTTTGCACCTTTAATGACCCGAGGTTCTCAAAAACGTGTTAAATTTGTCGTTGCAGATCTGGTGAAAAAGCTGGAGGAGCAGAAAGTTGAAGCAGACCGACAACTGAAACTCCTGAGCAGACAGATGAAGGTGAGGAAGCTTTATAACGCCTGTGGTGCCACGTTTTGTTTAAATAAAATAATCTGAATTTAAAGCAGTTAGGATCTCTCATGCTGAAGTACGGAAGCTAAGAGCGGCGTGCTTGCAATTATTTTTTAATATGTCAAGATAACAAAGGCTTTTTTTTTTTGCAATAACAGGATATGTAATGTTGTGTTGTGTAAACTTTAGTTGAGTATTTTATTCTCATGTCACTTTCTACTTTGTAATACTTACATCTCATATTGATATATTTTGTACTTTTTACTGCATTTTTTTGATGACTGTAGTTACTTTTCCGATTAAGATTTTTGCACCCAAAACAGATGAAATGTACAAGCAGAGCTGTAAACGATAAATTGACTGATAAAAAAATTAACTATTACAAGCCGCTATTGTGATAATGTTTTAGTCTTTTTTCAAGAAAAAAACCCAACTTTTTAATGGTTCCAGCATCTCAAATGTGGAGATTTCCATTTGATCATTTTAGTAATGACATAAAAAATAGAAGAACAGTCCTACTTTAATTGAATTCTTTAAGTGTATTTTCCTGATCATACTTTAATTAGATTTTAAATGTGGTACTGGTGTAGCAGAGTATTTTTAGAATTAGAATCTGGTTTTATTGCCAAGTACATTGAAATATACAAGGAATTTTACTTGGTGTTTTGGTGCAAAACAATTAACATAAAGGAAGAATAAAAATAGTATAAGTAGTATAGACATAAAGATATAGAAGCAATTTAGAAGTATAAAATGAGAAATAGAATATAAAGAACACAAAATATGTTACAGTGTGGTATTAGTACTTTTGTTTAAGTATAGGAGCTGAATACTAAATACTTGTTTTTATTCTCTCACATAAACACGATCTCTGTTGCATGTTTTTTTTTTCCTTTTTTTTCCTTAAAAATAGCATCAGGTGCACCAGATACCACTTTCCTGGATTTCACTGTCACCTCTCAGATATTTATTTTGTACAAAAACAGGGTGCTGATCTTCACCTTTAAAACTCTGAGTACAGGCCTACGTATTTCTTTCTTTTACTTCTGTCCCAAAGGATTTCTCCTTTTTTTTTCAGTACCAAACAAAAACCTGCCTCCCTCTCATGGCTCACATTCAAAGTGGGGTTTTTTTTCGTCTTTTTTTTTTGTGTCTTGAGGAGATTTTGAAGTTGTTTTTAGCCCGAAGAGTTTTAAAAATTCTCTCTGAGGTTTTCTGAAATTTGTTTTTTTTTAAATCATGTTTATTGGCTTTTTTTTTTTTGTACATTTGAATAGACAAAACAAAAATTCACAAATCCCTCCCTCCCATCCCACAAAACAAAACTTTCTCGATAAAAAGGAAAAACTAAACAAATATAATATAAAATATAAATAAGCAAGTAGTAAGCATAATAATAATAAAATGTAAAAAATATATTGATAATAAAATAATTAATAATAATAAAAACAAATAAATTAATATTTTAAAAAATGAAAATAAAAAAATAGATACTTGCACACTGATTCTTACATATATACATACATAAATACCAAAAATCATAAACCTTTACCTCCACAGATTTATTTTACAAAGAGTAGAGACTGTTTTTGAGAAAATCTGAATTGTTATACGGCAAACTGTTACTGACATTATTCTAGAGGTTCAGATTTTTTTTTTTGCCAAAAATATAAATGCCAATTTCTCAAGTAAATACAGGAAAAAAATGTTTGTGCCTCATTTGTTTATCACATTTCATTAACAGCTCCTGAATCCGTTTGCCTGTGTGTGCTGTATTTGCGTTTGTAGTAAATATTTCTATTTTTGCGTCTTCAGGATGAGAAGGAGGAGTGGCGTCGTTTCCAGGCCGACCTCCAGACAGCTGTGGTGGTCGCCAACGACATTAAAGTGGAGGCTCAGCAGGAGCTGCGAACACTCAGGAGGCAGCTGCAGGAGGAGCAGGATCGCAGCGCAAAGCTTTCCACAGACCTCGAGGCCCTGCAGGGAGTCAGGTACCCTCTCCACAATACTCCTGTTTTTTCTTTCAGCCCCCCCCCCTCCACAAACCCCTCCGGCTCCCCTCGTTTAGCATTGGGCTGCAGTTTCTTTTCTCTCCGAACACGATGTGGATGTGAGATACCTGCCAGAGTCTTGCCATATCCCCATCCTTTGTTCTATACATGCGGTACAAACAGTACTTTTCTCTACTAGGATTTTATCTCCAAAAATCCTATGCTTAAAAGGTTTCCGAAAATCCTAAATACTGTATACTGTCATTTCTGACAATGTGATGAAAGAAGAGATCCCGTAAGTCATTATAAGGTTATGACTTAGTGAAGCAAAACAATGAGAAACTTCCTCAACAAATGGACTAAATACAGAGAGAAGTGACTTAGTATCTCCATTTTTTGACTTAGTGTCTCAATAATAACTCAGTATCTCAAAATAATCAAACTTTCTCTAAACAATGACTTTTTATGTCAGAATAATAACTCAGAACAAAATCATCACTCAGTGTGTCTGTGTGTTGACTTAGTGTCTCAAAATAATTATTGAGTATAGAAAAAATTACTTAGTATTAGAATAATGACTTGGTATTGTATACTAATGACTAAGTATTTCAAAATAATAACATAGTGTCTCAAAGTAATATCCTAGTATCTTAAAATAATCCGAAATTTTCTCAAAATAATGACTTTTTATGTCAAAATAATTACTTAATATCTCAAATCATATAAGCACTAAGTCAAAATATTGAGTCATTACAGTTTCACATTATTTTCAGATACTAAGTCATTATTATGAGATGCTGTAATAATTATTTTGAGATAAAAGTCATTCTCTGAGATTTTAAGTCAAAAGTTTTAGATTTGTTGTCATAATTTTGATGCTATTTAGAGATACTACATCATTATTTTTACATACTGCTTCATTTGTTTTAGATACTATGTAATTTTCGTATACAGCATCATTATTTTAGGTACTACATCATCAATTTGGGATACTAATTCATTCTTTGTGATACTAAGTCATTATTATGAGATATTAGGTCATTGTTTTGCGATTCTTAGTCATTATTTTGAGATACTAAGTTGTTATTTTTATATGCTGCGTCATCATTTTTAGATACTACATCATTTTGATAAACACAATTTGAGGTACTACATTATTTTGAGGTACTAAGTTATAATTCTGAGATGCTAATGCATTGATATTAAATAGTAAGACATTATTTTTGAGATACTAAGTCATAAACATGAGATACTGTTATTATTTTGAGTTCATATTTTAGATACTAAGTCATATAGAGATATTTAGTCATTTTTTGAGATGTCAATTAATTATTTTGAGACAGTTTCTCATTATAAAGATTTACGGGATCTTTTATTTTAATCACATCGGCAGAGATGGACTTCCGTACTTCCGTAAATCTGGGATTTTGCAGACTCTGTTGGTAAATTAGCGTTCTCCTGCAGTATTTCCCTCTGTGTATTCTCCTCCTTTAAGCTGCTGCCCTCTCTGTCTCCCTCTTCCACACTGACCACTGCCCTGTAGCAACATTCAAACCTCACACAGTAATCTGCAGTATATTTATCGGAGGGAATTATTATTATTATATGAGAAGGCGGACGTGGTGGCAGATCTGCTCTACACAAAGTGTTTTAAAATGCACCACAGAGGCCGGTGTGTCCTCACTGAGAATATTTCACACCGAAGTATGATGCTGTTTAAGATTTCATGCAGTGTTGTGGCCCTGCAGTAATGTGAGTGATGCACTTACAGAGAGCGTGTCATTGGTTTGTGTGTGAATATCCTGTATATATAAGTGTTTCTGAGCGTCTCGATGCCATGGTGTTTTTGACAGTGTTTCATTATCATGCCAGGTCAAATATTTTCTGTGGCAAAGTTTGCTGCTGTATATATATCGCTCTGTTTATCTGTGTGGCCAGTCATGGAGTAATCCTTTACAACTTCCCTCCCCATAGAGTTTACATCTTGGTTCTTGGTGCCAGTTTTTCCCAAGTGGCTAAAAAAGCGTTTTTCTTTTCTACGGTGGCCAATAGGGACAAACACACCGCAGCTTAAGGAAATACATGCAAATAGACAAAACACAAGCGAATTAAGAAAACATCTTCATCAATCTGAAGACATATGAAAAACATTAAGAGAACGTTCTGCAAATGTCAATGTATTAAAAACAAAATCCCACAACACATTTACGCTTTAGGGCTCGCTTTGATATTACACACACACGTATCGCTCTGCGCACAAAATGCACTTTTTAAAATAAAAAAAAAAATTATATATTAATATGATTTTCTACTTTCATCAAGTAATTTTTTTAACCGTCAGTCCTAATCAACAATATCAAGTGTTCATTAACTTTTAGAATTTAAACCCTTTAAATTGCAGGTTTTAGTCGATGATGATGCTATTATGTTTATTAATGAAAAAAAAAAAGAATTAATTATTTTCAATATACTACATGCTATTTTTTTTTTTTTTTTTTGAAGTTCACAGCCTGGGATATATCGATGATTTTCAGTAACAGTGATTTTTATATGTTATTAGTTTTTTGTGCATTGTCAAATACTCACACTCATACCGCTTTGCACACAAAATGTGCTTTTCAAAATCAAGCTTTAAAAAATACTCTACATTAATATGATTTTCTACTTTAATTGAGTTCATTTTTTAACCAACATCAGTCCTAATCATAAATATCAAATAATCATACATTTTCAGAATTTTAACCTACTAAATGTCAGGTTTTTGTCATGTTTTTTTATGTTTGTAGATGAAAAAACCCTACAAAAAATGAATAATTTTCAGTATACTTCATGCAAAATCGTTTATTTTTTTTTTTATCACAGCCTGGGATGTGTCAGTTATTTGCAGCAACATTGACTGTGACATCCTTCGGAAAGAGCATTTATTTTCTCCATATGAAACAGAGGTTTGTAAGGGTTAATCGTTCTAGCTCACAATAAGTTTTGTTTAGTTTTATTAAGTTTTTATTTCTGTTTCATGCCTGTCTGGCCCACATGGGATAACAAGATATCATCACAACACAAAGCATGAGTCGTCTCACGGTTTCAAGAATATCAGCAAAAAAAGATGCATAGAATAAATAAGGTTACAAAATATTATCATAGTAATAAAGATCTTTGAATGGGACATCGTATATTAATGAACATCGGCGTAAAATACAAATTTAAATACGCCGGAGTTAGCACGACTGCTGATTTACATCCATAGTCCCCTGGCAGGTAAGAAATAGAAGAAATAAGGAGAGAAAGAAAAAAAAAAAGACAAAAAAAACACATACAAAGGACAAAAGTGCATTATAAGTAGCAATGTAAACTGTATGGCAACCAATCTTTTTTTGTAATTTATTAAACATTTCTTAACAAATTGCTCAATGCCTTTTTTCCCAGTGTTTTAAAATAAATAAAACCCGTTTTCCAAGGTAAAAACACGTATGAAAAGCATCTGAAAGCAGCACAAAAAAGAGATGTCACTCCCGGTTAAGCTCTGTAACTGAGTATTATTACTTCGTTACATTAAATCTAGCACGTGGCGTTACTGAATCGGCAAATTTTCCCCGAGATTAGCTGTCTCGCTGCGTCCGCTCCCCACCTCCAGCAGCTCCCTGTGACGACCCTGTCAAAGATGTCCCCTGTGACAAGCGTCCCTGTGTAACGTCCAGGTGAGTCCCCTGCCCTGTCGGCCTCTGTCAGCCAGCCTGCCTCTCCCTGCCCTGTGTGCTGCTGCCGCTCACTGACCTCCTCTCTGTGTTTGGCTTCCTGTCGCTGCTTCAGCCTGTCTGTCTGACTGTCTGTCTCTCTGTGTGCTGGCCGACCTCACCTTCAGGGACTCTCCTTCCTCCTCTTCTGTGCTTCGTCTTTGGTTCTTAAAACCAACCTACCGTTCAAGTAGATGTATCTGGTGCCACCTGCTGATCTTTGAATGAATAACGCTCAGACTTTTTTTTTTGGGTGAAAATAGCAGGACGGTCTGCTCGGCATGACTGGATTAAACTCATGCTCTGCATCCTGTGCTTCAGATACATTTGCATAGCGTCTTCATCACCGGGTGATTTAGTCATATTAGACATTATCAGTGACTTTATTAATCCTATGAGGTATGCATGGAAAGGAGTTTTTTTAAAAAAAGAAGTGCCCAGAGATCTGCTTTTCATTTTAAGAAATTTTAAATAAGTTTTGCTGCACATGTTTTAAAAAAGTCAAAGTTGTTCATAGAAGTTCATCTTCGTCCTTCTTTTTCTTTCAGATTAAGCACCGGAGCCACTTTTGATACCAAGACGGCGGTAGAGGGGCACTGAAGAAGCGCCCTCCACAACGTGAAGACAGTGTTATTGTTGCACTTATTACTTTTATTGTGTCCTTTAAAATGTTACGTGGTGAACCAGGCTCTTTTAAAAGCCACAGTGACCAGTGTCGATGCAGTACACAAAGAGTCTCGTGACCGAGTCTGGCTTTTTTTTTTCTCTACACGTTTGTCGGTACGGAAGCCGAAATCAGCCGTGCTTGCAATTATTTTTTTGTAATGCTGTTCTTTTAAAATATCAACATTATCAACCTGTTACCATGAGTGAATAAAGGTAGTTTCCTCTGATTACTTCCTAAAATGCATTTTACATTTGATTTAAAGAGCACTTTTCACAATACTCAAAGAAGAGACAAAAACAGTAGAGTCAGAAAAACATATGATATTAAATAAAAACACGATCAGTAAACGCAATCATTCAGTCATCATATGGAATTACACAACTTCAGTGAACGTGAACTCATCAGCTCCTTTAACCTTTGATTGATTTGATTTGTTAAGCACATATTAAAAACAACAATGTTATACATTTCAAGCAAAGGAGCCATGCAGGCGAAGCCCCGAAAACTCACTTACAGTCTCCTAACATTGAGAAGAAAAAATAAATAAAAATTTGCTTAAAAATATATAAACAAGTAGGCTATACTACTATATCTATAGATATTTTTATGATAACTTGCGCTCTGTAATTTAATCCTTTTTTGCTTCTTCTGAAACTGTTGGCTGCTGCTTTATAATTGACCGTTTTTCGGGATATTTTTGGTAATCCGCGACGTCTGATTGTGAAATGATTTAACTTAACAGTAATACAAGCGTCCCTTATAATTTAAAAGTAACCACAAAGTTGTGGGGAGAATTGAGATTTTTGGTGTTGCTGGAAATAAAAATTCAATTATTCATTTCTGGTATTGACTGATACATTTCAGCAGAGGATTTCTGACTACTGTATAAATAAGATAATAGATCAGTGATAATGTATAATAATAATAAAATAAATATCCCAACTAAAAGGGACATTTCTATCTTGAAATGACGTTTCAGGACATCCAGCTTTTTTACTGTCCAGCTTTTTTACTGTAAATATCAGTCGGGCTATTATACATTATTGGTTGGTTATTATACAGTCGTTTTACTAAAATTAACCCATTATCATGAAAAAAAAATGTCACTAACAAAGTAATTAACTTGTGATTTTAAGATAACAGCATTAAAAAAAAATAATTGCGAGCATGGTCGTTCACTGCTTCCGTGTTTTGGAACTTTTTAAATAATAATTCTGGATTTTTCTTTCTCGATGAATGTATTGTTTGTAAATTTCTCGACCCGTGTTGAAGAAATGTCACATGTTTGAAAGACTCTCCTTTTCATACTGTGCAAAGCTGATTTGTGCCTTTTTCTTAGAAAGTTGAGATGGTACAGTGGAGGTAATAACCTGTTAAAAACAGCAGGAGAAACTCGGAAAAAGATGTGATAAATATTTGGTCGGTGGCGATTTACAACATTGTGCCAGAACAAATACGTCAGAAAATCACCATTTCAAAGCGAGAGCGATTGAGTCCCGTGATTAAGAATATGAGGCGACACATGGTTTTTGTGCTGGACCTTGCTTTTATTTTATTTTCTAGTCATTTCACTTTGACTTCTGTCTGCTCACTTTACAACTTTATTATCCGTTGAGACAAAAAACAACTTTTCTTTAACCCTCCTGTTATGTTGCATTTTAAACAATTTTAATATTTTAAAGCATGTTTTTTTTTGTATGAAACTTCTTCTGCTTCGCTTAATTAGTGTAATCAACTTTTAAAATTTTAGTGGTTTGTATCACAAAGTAGACATCGATCGGGCGAAATTGACACGGAAGTGAAACTGGGATCAGAAGTGTCAAAATTAGACCATTTGTTTCTTTGCAAATGTGAGACAAGTTCCTATCCCTAAGAAAGAAAAAGTTTAAAAATATAAAACAAAATTTTTAAAAAAGAGTTGTTTTTTTTAAACTGTGTTTTCTATTTAGGTAATTCCAATTTCCATTGCAAAAAAAAAAAGTTTGAACATGTAGGCCTATTAAAAATAAAATAAAAATCCTGCCATGACCTGCGAGACGTGAATAACACCATTAAACTTAATATTGATTAATTGTGTTTCTGACAACTTTTGGGTGATTAAACATGAACCCGGTCACTCAGGAATATTCTCGCTGTGATGAAAAATGAACCTAACAGGAGGGTTAATGTTTTCGTTTTTGGTCCTGTAGTGAAACTGAACGCATTGTCGTATTTAGCCATTAGATGGCGCCATGAAACACAATTACTGTACTGAAGGTGACATCGATGTGGACATACTGGTATCCTCCGCTCTGTTAATGCCTGTATACGTATTTTTGTCTATTTTTTATGTTATTTTTAAATCTATAGAGTATTAATTCTTTCTGACAGATACAATAACCCAAAACACTGCCAAAATCAGATTTTAGGACTGCCGTGAAAACACAAACTGCCGTACCTCAGAGTCACTTTGTTACTCCTAAAACAAACCAAAAGGTTGATGGTCCATTTTTAACACACTATGAAGACTGTGTTACAGGCTCCGCTTGAAGCATCGCTATTAGATAATGAGTTATTCTTTTCTGCTTTTCAGCAGCATTATTGACAAGTTAACTTTTTGAAAATTGAGCATATTGGTGCAATTTCTTTAGAAAACAATAAAAAAGACAATAAAATATTTTTAAACAGCAAGAAATTAGTGTAAAGAACAAGAAAATTACCTTAAAATAGCAAAATAAATTGTTTTTAATTTACTGTTTTAAGCAAACAAAACTTGGATTTGGTAAAGGTGTTTTAAAAAATACAAAAGTTTAAATATGTAATGATAATAATTAAAAATGTATTTTTTTTTCCTTTTGCCTTTTTTTCCCTACCTTTCCCAAAATATTTTTTTCAAATCTACAAATTTTTGCAAATGTGAAACATTTCTCACCTAGTTGCTTATTGCCTTTTCTTGTTTTTAAAGAAGTTACACCAGTTTGACACAGACTTTATTATCTGAACCGCAGACTTCACTCAGATATTTGTTGATCATCATCAATCATGTTAAACACATTTAGAGGTTTTCTTCAGCATCCTGTTTATTAACGTATCAGTTCCTCAGATTTTGTGATGTCACTCACTTTGAAAGATGATTAATTTATTTAATATTTGAGCCAAACTCTCACACAATATTCTGTGTTGTCGTAGATCCCCGATTCCAAAAAGTTGAGACGGCGTGTAAAATGTAAATAAAACTAGAATTTAATTTGCAAATCTTTCTCTAAATATTTAAATTTGAATGCAGTCCAAAGACGAGATATTTAATGTTCAAATGGATTATTGTTTTTTGTAAATATACAGTTATTCTGAATTTGACGTTGCAAAACATTCCAAAAACATTGGGACAGCTGCATGTTTACCATCGTGAGACATCACCTTTTCTCTCAACACACAAGTATTTGGAAAATTAGGAAAATAATAGTTTTAATAATAATAGTTTTGAAAGTGAAATTTCTTCCTCAAATTTTCTTAAATAGCTGCACTGGAAATATGTTTATTTAAAATTCCCGCCTGATTTAGCACATTATGAAATTCTGTCATAATTAGGATATGCATTCTTGAGTTTTGGCCAAAAAAAGGTTTCAGGAGGTCACAGGGGCCTTGACCTTTTATCTTCAATTGTTAAATTCTAATCAGTTCATGGTTGAGTCTGATTGGGCGTTTGTGCCAAATTTGAAGAAATATTTTCAAGATGTTCTTGAGATATTCACAAGAATGAGAAGGACAAGGTCACAATGACCTTGACCTTTGACCACCAGATGTGATCAGTTCATCATTGTCTCATCTATTCAGTTCATTGTTCAGTCCAAGTTGACGTTTGTGCCAAATTTGATCTGTTCTTGAGATATCGCATTCATGAGAGTGAGACAGACAAGGTCATACTGACCATGACCTTGTGTCAAATTTTAAGATATTCTCTGAAGGCCTTCTTGAGATCTTGACCTTTAACCACCAAATTCTAAACCGTTCATTTTGAGTCCAAGTGGATGTTTGTGCCAAACTGAAAGAAATTCCCTTAAGGAGTTCTTGAAATATCGAATTCACCAGAGTGAAGCAAACAAGGTCACACTGAACTTGACCTTTGACCACTTAAATCTAATCAGTTTATTCTTGCATCCAAGTGGATGTTTGTGTCAAATTCAAAAATATTCCCTGAAGGCTTTATTGAGACACTGTGTTCACAAAAATGAGACAGATACAAGGTCACAACGACCTTGACCTTGTAATCAGTTCATTGTTGAATCCAAGTGGATGTTTGTGCCAAATTTGAAGGCTTTCCGTCAAGGCTTCTTGAGATATCACGTTCACGAGAGTGAGACAGACAAGATCACAGCAACCTTGATCTTTGACCTTTGACCACTAAAATCTAATCAGTTCATTTCTTAGTTCAAGTGGACGTTTTTGTCAGATTTTGAAAGAATTTTTTTCCAAGCTGTTCTTGAGATATTGTATTCACAAGAAATAGCAGATGGACAGACAACTCTAAAACATAAAGCCAGTGTCCTGTGCTGTTGCCTACGCAAATATATAAAAATTAGACGCGTTGTTTACTTATTTCCCCCCGTGTATGTCGAAAATGATTTGCAAATCGTTGCATTCTATATTTACGTACATTTTACACAGCCTCCCAACTTTTATGGAATCACTACTTGTATCCTGCAGGATCTCAGGTTCTACATAAAGTCCACTTTTTATCCAAGATATTCAATTTGTGATTTTTTTTTATTAATTAGAAGCCATATTGTTCTACCAGATGATAAGGTACTGGTGCTCAAAGTGTAAAAAAATTTGCTCACAAAAATAGAAAAAGATGAGACGTGTAATTGGTCGTTTTCTGTCTTTAGTAAAGCCATTTAATGAACAATACAGTGAATGTGCTGTTTATTTATTCTGGTTTCCTGCCTGTGAAAGAACGCGTCAAAGTGTACTGTATGTCTGTTGTTCTTCAGGCAGATGAATAAACGAAGTTACACCAGTCCGACTGTGGTTGTGTTTCTCTTTCAGGCTTCGGAGGTGAGTGAGTGCAGCATAACACACAAATTCCTAACTCATCATTAGTCACTGATAACGACGGTCCTAATCCCTCGCCGTATTGACCAGGGGTCCAACGGTCACCGGGGCAACAAGAAGAAAGTCGATTATTGGACGGCTCAGATGTTGTGTTGCAAATTTAAATCTGCAGCTGATTATCGGTTATTGATGATTGATGGTTCAAACTTCAGTGTTTGATCAGTGAACTGAGCAAACACTTAAACATAGATTATCAGGGATATTTCACTTGTTTTGTTTGGGGGCCACTTTTGCACAATGTCAGGAGGTCAGGGGCCAGTCACAGCAGCCCCAAACATGTTTCTGGGACTTGAAGACATTTCTCTGATTTAAGGACAATTCTAAGATTTTAGGATGTTGGAAGGATTATAGGATGGATTTTCGTATTTTTGGCCATTTCTCGATTTTAGGGCATTTTGAGGATTTTAGGATGTTCCTTGGACTTAAGGACATTTCTTAACCTCAAGGGCATTCCTCAGATTTTAGGACATTTGTTGGACTTTATTGGCTTTCAATGATTTTAGGCCATTTGTAGGATTATAGGACATTTTTTAGGATTTTTGGACGATTCTAAGATTTTAGAACAGTTGCAGGGATGTCAGGACATTTCTAGGTTTTTTGGACATTTCTAGGATTTTGAGATGTTTCTTAGATTTTAAGACGTTTCCAGGATGTGAGGACAAGAATTTTAGGATGTTTCAAAGATTTTAGTACATTTCTAGGATTTTAGGACATTAGTGCCTCTGTCTGGGGTTGTGGGGATCCTCCACTGGCACTTTTTTGACAAACAAGCTCTTTTTTGGTGCTGTTTTATACACTCTGGCGCCTTATGTATACTAAAAGAACAAAAACAATTCCCAGTGTGAATCACTTTATTTTTATTGTGAATGGGAAAATGTTTGATGGGGACACCTGGCGCCCTGTCTCTACGGCCGTAAGTTTGGCATCACTGATCTGTAATCAATGCACTGAGCAAAATCCTTATTTCCGAGTATCTATTCATACTGATCAGCAGTTAACGTGAAAAGATAAAGTGTGAAGTGAATCTAATCTCCAGTTCAGAAACGCACTCGCTCCGCCTCAGGTGTGTGTTTTGTGTATTTCTCTGCAAAGCAACGCCTCTTCATTGTGTCTGTCAGGTCCCAAGGCGACGAGGGGAGGGCGTCCGACTCGGATATCAACCATCACTGGTGCGGCATCTCCATGATCCCGACCACGCCCACCGACCCCGGCGGAGACGCCAACGACTCGGAGCCCGGAGCTACTGTCAAATCCCTCATTAAGTCCTTTGATACTGTTGGACAGAGTGAGCACACACACACACACACACACACAGACGGGGAATCCCAACACTAGTGTAAGTACAGAGAAGAACAGCTGGTGAGATCTCCACAGTGGATTTCTGTCATTTCTCTGCGGTAGACTCATGCAGAGTTAAGAGGGACTGTGTGGCCTGAGGTGACCTCTGTTAGGGGGTCAACAAAAATCGACTTTTACAGGCGTTGTAAAATTTGATTTTATGGCAGGTAGAGTTGCATAGGAATGCATTTGGCGTTTTAAGTGTACGTAATAAAAGGGACACTAAATTAATCAGTCAGACCTGAAGTTAACGCAGATCAAAGTGCCTCACAGATGACCGAGAGGCTGATTTTAACAGTGTAGACAATGAAAACACCAAAAAAAAAAAAAGATAAAAACAATTGAACAATTTCAGACCAAATCAAATGAGACAATAAAAAATAAAAAAGTAAATAATAGAAAAATGAAATAGATTAAAAGCTACAATAACTAGATTAAATAAAATAGAGTAAACAGGCAAAACATCAATAAAAATTAAGACAAAACAAAAAATAAGCACTAATAATAATAATATTGATTAAGATAATACAATTAATAATGATTAAATAGAGGGTAGACTAAAGCAAAAAAAATGAAGACAAAACAAAAATGATGGCGATAAAATACAATAAAATTGATTTAATAATAATGAAGTAGTTAAATAACGGCTAGAAGAAAAGCGACATTTTTAAAACAAAGTTTGAAAAGACCAAATAACAGAAATGAATAATAAAAATGATAATAATAATAATTACATAACAGCTAGATAAAAATCATTTACTAGACTAAGCGGTAATAAAAATGACGGTTGTATTTTCGGGTGTTGCAGACGGACCCGGACACACAGTTCAGATGCATTCGTCCTCCAGGAGCCCGCTGAGTGGGATCCCCGTACGCACCGCTCCTGCTGCTGCTGTCTCCCCCATACAGGTAAACACACACACACACTTTACTTTACTTTTAAAAATGTAAAAAAGTTCATACGGTCATAGAAAAACCTGGAAAAGTCTTGGAATTTGCAAATAAGTGGAAGTTGAAAATTATCCATACCCTGAAGGTTTTGGAAAATTTTGTTTCATAAACCTGCATTATAACACATGATACAATTTTGATGATTTTTACTAAATCACTAAAAATCGAATCACTTTTTATTTTTAAGGGCATTTTGAGGATTTTTTATTTTTTTTTTTTTTTAAAGAGCCAACAATTAAAAAATGAAATTGCATAATTGTAAAGTGAATAAATTTACCAAAAGTTTTAAAGTAAAAAAAAAAAAAAAAAAATCACTAAAAAGAGTTTTAAGGGGAAAAAACTTCCCTAAAAAATCGCCACAAAATGATTTAAAAAAAAAAAAAAGCTAATTTTTGTCTTTAAAAACCAGCAGTAAAACAACAACAAAATGAAGCCATTTAAAGTTGTTTGCCCTTCTCTTAAGTCAAAATAAAGAACATAAGTTCCTCTCCAGTGCTTAAAAAACATTTAACATGCCTCCCCCTTTTTGCACCAGACCATCCCCTCTTATAAATAACAGCTGGTCCCTGAGTTACGTTTACATATACAGTTCTAATCCTAATCTAAAGTCTGGGTTTTTTTTTCAAATAATTAAAGTGTGTTTAAACCCTGACGGTCTCTGATGAATTTCCCGCTCTGCTCTTTCAGAGGCAAACGTACATAAAGCCGCTGTCAAAGACGCTGGAGAAAAGGATCAATCACGGAGAATTTTCTCATCATCACGGTACGTAACACACGTGCTTTCAGCTGGCAGTCCTTCATTTTACATCTATATTGTTTATGTATTTTTCATAATCCCAGTCTGGGATATGTCAGTGATCAGCAGCTACATTTATTGTGACGGGTCACCCAGTGGAAACAGCATGTATTTCCTCCAAAAGCCAAATATGGTCAAAATGACCTCACCAGGTGGAAAATAGTCAAAATGACAAATTCAGAGTCAAAAGCCCAGAATGACACCCAGAAATAATACAAGTCCTGTTTTTTTCTTCTTTGATGGCTGTGGGATCAAAAATGTCAGTTTGAATGGGTTTCAATGGAGCATTTTTGGACCTGAACAGTCTGAATGTAACTATTTAGTTTCCACAGTGTATTTTAGACTTATTGTAGGAGCTGAGCTGCAGATTTTAACGTTAAACATGAATACACAATCTTACCAAAATTGATGCCATATGCATGAACACAGCCAAAATTATCCCAAAAAATGAAGATTGAGAAGTGTTAAACTGGTCGCAGTCCCACTTTCCTGTTATAAAATGCTTTTTACATTTTATTATCGTACTTTAAAAAGTGTTTTATGACTCCGTCTTCACATTCGCTCTCTCAGAGAAGTTGTCGGGTTGTGGAGACGACCTGAAACCAAACAGCTTGATGAGGAAGAGTCCGTCTCTGGAGTCTGTCATCAAAACTCCCGCCTCCTTCGGCAGCCGCACGGCGTCCTTCAGCTGCAGCCGCGGCAACAGCAAGCTCAGGTGGGCCAACCCGAATTATTTTACAGAAATATTATAATTTAGGGACCAACTCTCCAAGTGTAACTTTTTCTCACTTTTTTTTCTCTGATTTTTTTAAAGTTATTTATTTATTTTTTTAAGTTATTTTCAGGTAATTTTCTTGTACTTTTTACTAATTTCTTGCCAATTTTTGGGTCATTTCCTCTTCCATTGCACATTGCCTTCTCGCCGTGTTTTTGAAAGAAACAAGCCAATTTGCTCAAGTTTCGAAGGGTTAAAACATGTTGCCATACTAACATATTACAAGCATAATAACATTAAACAATTTGAAATTTCGATTTTTCTCTTTCTATTTAACCATAACCGTGAATGACCAAAAAAACTGATTTTTGTTATTTTAGCCCCCAGGACAAATATTTCCGTTGCTTATTTTCTTGTTGAGTTTAAAGGGTTAATTCTGAGCACCTGCCCCTTTTATATATTTGCACATCATGAGGGTAAGCGAGCGTCTCCGTGTTGCAGGTCTTCCCTCTCAAACGTGTCCTCCGTGTTTGCTCTGCTCTCGCCGCCATGTTATAGCCGCCATATGTTTGTTTGGACAGGGTCTTCCTGCCTCGGCCTCGCTTCCGCAGACGACGAAATAATGAATTTAACAGCAGAGCCGCTGTGACGTGTGAAATGTTTACCATCCTCAGAGCAACGACCGTGTCTCGCGGTCTTCCCATGGCCTCGGCCTCCGGCTCGAACCCCAGGGAGCGGACCCTCGGAGTAACACTGCACATACACATTTAACCGATCCATTGTAGCGTCTGTTTTCTCTCCCTTGTGTCTTTTAATAATGCAGTCAGTAAAAAATCATAAATCTGTGTGTAAGCATTTGAGCACATGAAGGCAGAAGGTGGAAATTAGGAGGTTGGCCAAAAAAAAAAACGTGCAAAAGCTTTACATCGTACACTTAAATCTACTCTGAGCTGTGCACGTTTGGCTGCACTCTAAAGTCTGGACTCCAACACAAACACACTGAGCTGCAGATATTCTCCGAATTCATGACGATAACACGAGATCACATCACACAGTTCCCTCCACTGATGGAAATCTAGTTTTCATTAAAGAGGGAAGAGTATCAAAGACGTAGAAATGCAGCATTTAATTCTTTGCAGAAAACGTTCAAAGCAGGACTTTAAAATGTTCTGTCATCGCGCTTCAAGAACCGCAGCTAACAAATATTTATATTCTCAAGTAATCCTTTCAGACTTAAGCAAATTGACTTGATGTCATTTATAATCACCAGGAAGGCGATGAGTGGAAGAAACGACCCCAAAATTGGCAAGAAATTTTGTAAAAAATGTACAAAAAATTGACCTGAAAATTGCCACAAAAAAGAGAAAAAAAAGTAAAGTAAAATGTAAACAATAAACAAGAAAAAAGTATTAAGAATTCCTTAGCGTAATTTAGAATATATTTATATGAATATAATTTAAATATATTTTATTTGGAAAAAATAAACATGAAAAAAACAAAAAAAAAGCTGACAAGAAAATGTCCTAAAAATTAGCCAGGGGGCAATTATTTGATAGTATTCAAAAAAAAAAATTTGAGAAAAATGTTTAGAAAAATATATTTATAAATCTTAAAAAAAAATTTTAACTTATGTTACAAAACTTTTTTAAAAATGATTTTTTTACTCTTCTTTTTTCTTTTTTTTTTTAGCACTCATTTTCTAGTTTGTTTTTGCTTTTTACTTTTATTTTTGTTGCTTATTTTAAGTTTTTCTTGTTTTACTATTTTCTTGCTAATTCTTTTGGCCACTTCTTTTTAAGTTACTCTTTGCCTTCCTCCCATGCTCTTAAAAGATCTGAAGCCAGTTTGCTCAGGTTTTAAAGAGTTAATAAGCCGACTTTGTCTCATCATCTGAATTTGCTGCACCATGTTTACGGTCATCGTGAGGCAGCTCAGCTGCTTCATGCACAGCTTAAGTCACACATTAGTTTCACTGTATGGTTGTTTACGACTGTTTTGCAGTGTAAACAGGACTATGTTCACTTTTTCCTAATCCAAAAAAGATATTTACAAACACTTCTGGGTCCCTGAAATGACTCTATGGCGAATATGGAAAGAGTCACGTGTTTTTACGTCAGGGCCGCCTGTGAGCTCGTTTCAGACGTGGTCGTCAAATGATTTCCATCTGGAAAAATGCTTATTTAATTGAGTACATTCTTATAGCATGAGACATAGAGAAGTTGCATAATTATGGTTTTTATGGCGCTTCCTTCATGTCCGTGTGCACTGGAGTCTGTGTGTGGATTTGAGCATAATGACAGTTTTATGGGGTAATCAAACACTTATCGTTCCCTAAATGACAGACTGTGACCGTCCCTCTTTATCTCTCTCTGTGTGTGACTGCCGTCTGCGTTTCCCTGGTGACAGTGTGGAAAGAAAGGACCCCTTGGCTGCGCTGGCCCGAGAGTACGGAGGATCTAAGAGGAACGCTCTACTGAAGTGGTGCCAGAAGAAAACAGAAGGCTATCCGGTAG
Source organism: Plectropomus leopardus (assembly GCF_008729295.1). NCBI lineage: Eukaryota > Metazoa > Chordata > Actinopteri > Perciformes > Serranidae > Plectropomus > Plectropomus leopardus. The sequence continues at coordinate 1,982,419 of NC_056475.1, read as the reverse complement.
GGATCAGAGGCCGGAGACCTCTCAAACACACGGCGGGCCACGTTCACTTTCACGCCCGACTTTTCTCTGTCCGACAGTTTCCTTTTAGTCTTTTATTTAAAAGCGCTGCTCCCACTCTCCTTTCTTATTGCAGCATTGTGCAGAAGATAACGGTAAGTGATACTCAACTTATGGCCCGCAGGTCAAATCTGGGCCCTGGTGGCCCCTCGACCAACATTTCACCATCAAAATTTAACGATCCACAACTGTTTTTTGGACTTTTAGTATACAGAAGGTGCCAGAGTGCATAAAACAGCAGCAAAATAGAGCTGCTTTATCAAAAAAAGTGCACCCGTAACAAAGGTCCTAGCTAAGACCCTACAGATGTCCTCAATCACAGAAATGTCCTAAAATCCGTGAAAAGTAGGCCTAGGGATGCACGATAATTATCGGACCGATAACGGGCTGTCATACCGATGATTCTGATAATAAACGTTTTGGCCGATAAACAGAACCGATAATAATAAGCGTAAATTGCTTTGATTTTGCTCATGTTGCCATGGTTTCGCTCCTCCAGTCCTACACACTGTGCATTACGCTGCGTGTCAAACTGCTGCTGCGAGATCAGTCCACAACGTATCATCAGTCAGCAGCAGGGTTTAACCCTTTGTTTCTTTCTCTTTTTTAACTCTTTCCCCGCCAATGACGATATTTTCCGTCAATCCGTGTTTCCACTGTAGTGTAGGGACACTGTTACGGATGTTACGCAATAAAACAACATTTCCACGTCCAAAAACAAACGAACAAGATGATCTAAGGTCCCAGGGAGGAGAGGACTACTATCGTGCCGACTTTATTGCTATTTAGCGGCTTTTCGGAGCCTCTCAGCGGCGTTGTTTTAAAAAAAACGCAACAGGTGAAACATTTAGCGACTTATTTAGATCATCAGTGAACAAGGAGGAAATATACTGTCCAAGGCTTATTTTCAGCATTATTTTTGTACAATTCAAGCTTACACAAGAAGATAAGAGGGGAAAAATCCTCAAAAATGTTGTTTTTTTTAAATGAAAATGCACAAATGAAATTCATCTGTACTCACCAGATCTCAGCCTTTCATACCGTCGGGTAATAAAAATCAAACAAAAAGAAATAATCGGTTATCGGCATCTTATCGGCCAGGAGAAGCTAGAAATTATCGATTTATCGGTTGAAATAATCATTATCGTGCATCACTGGTGAAAAGTTCTGAAATATTAGAAACATCCTAAAATCCTGGCAATGTCCTGTAATCCTTGAAACGCCTTAAAATCCTACAAATGTACTGAAATCCTAGACACGTTTTAAAATCCTAAAAATATCATAAAACCCGAGAAAAGTTCTAACATCCGAGAAATGTCAGAAAATCCTGGAAACATCCTAAAATCAGAGACGATCTTAAAGCCCTGCCCTAAATGTCCTAAAATTCTGAAGTGTCCTTAAAACCTAGAAATGTCCTAAAATCTTAGAAACGTACGGGGCTGCGATTGGCCCCTGGCCCCCACACACAGCGTGTCCCCGCTCTGCGTCCTCAGCTTCAGTCCTTATTCCTTTTGTTTGTTTTTTTCTCGTCCGTCACTGACGTGTTGGACCGTAGCGGCACACCGCCGTGTCTGCAGACCTTCGTTCACCGGCCTGTCGTCTCAGCGGGGACACGACGTCACCGTGGCAGCGAGCTAATGGAAACAGTGACGCCGAGCACGCAGTGTTACGCTGGATTTATACATGTGTGTTTTTTATACAGCCCTGCTTCTTTTCATGCATGTCCGTTTGTTTATGCATTGTTATTGTGTCCCCGCATGTGTCCCCCATGTCCCAGTGCTGCTGACAATCACCCGGCATTAGCTGCTCCCCTAATACCCAGTTTAAGGAGCCCATTAAGCCCAGTGGGATTAGAGATTTGCCCATGTAATCATTGTGTTTGTGTGCCAGCATGCCAGCTAGCTAAAACTCTTACCAGCAGGCAGACTGGTCCCAACCTGCAAAGTTTAGTGGGAAGTCCTTTCAGCAGTGTGGTGGAAGATTGATTACAGTTGTGAATGGCTCCGCTGGTGTCCTGTTTAGGCTCATCTCTCCGTCTCATAGCTTCGGTTTGACCGAACGTGAAAAACCAGCTGCTAAAAATAGTCCCAGTTCTCCCAGTGATAAACGCTGCAGATGATCAGAGTTGTTGGATCGATAGTTCCTGTTTCTCGTTCACGGCGCCGCTCGGTTGAACTTTGAGTCACCCTCGTTCATCAGGTGTGTGACGGTCACGCACGGCGAGTGTGTGATCCTCTGTGATGGAAATATTTGAGATAAAACTGCTGACAGACAGACTGAGGATGATGAGATTTTGGACCTGCACACAAACTGAAATATCTCACTTTGTTTGAAATGGCACCAGTTTGTAATGAAGGTCACTGGGTCATAATTATGGTTATTGTTTATTATAAGGATCCCCATTAACTGTCGTTTTGGGGTCCAAAACAACATTACATTACAACAAAATTAAACGGTAATAATGAAAATATACTACTCAATAAAATGAACAAAGTAACTAAAAAAATTATAATAATAACAATATTGATTATAATACAAAAATATGACTACTTTAATAATAGTAATTAAAAGATAATTAATTCACCATCCATCAACCAATTAAAAAAATAAATAAAATAGATTTTTAAAAAAATCTTATTCTGCAGTATCTTACTCAAATAAACATAAAACAACCAATTAATTTTTTTTTTAAAAAAGTCTTACTCTTAACTATCTTACACAAAGAAACATAAAACAACCAATTAAAAATCTATAGTAACAGTAAAAAAAAAAAAATAGTCAAGATGTCAAAGTGCTCACATTTGTATTTTAACCCTTCGAAACATGAACATGTTGGGGTGATTTCTTTAAAAAAATTACCTAAAAATAAACGGAAAAAAGTCCAAAACAAACAAGGAAATTAGCTAGAAGACGTGCTAAAATAAAAATAAAAAAACTAAATTTATATGTATTTATTTAATTGATTTGATAATATTTTTTCTGTGATGTAATTTTACGTATAAAATTATAAATCTATTTTTTTGGATACTTTCCCTTTTTCTTGATATATTTTTTTTATCTCTCGCCAAGCTGGTCATTGTCTTTTTGCTCCGTGTTTTTGAAACCAGTTCGCTCAGGTTTCAAATATTAAAAGAGCTTATTAAAGGCTTCTTAACACAGCACAAGAAAACGGATGTTGTGTCATGTATCAGATAATATAATAATAATATAATAATCATTATCTCAGAAACTCACCCTAAAATGTGGGTGAAGAATCCAAAAACAGGAAATTCTTGATGCATAGAAATAAAGTTCAACAACTTTCACACAGCTCCTGTATTTAAATCCAGATCTCATTCATGTCGTCGTGGAAACGTGAGACACAAAAAAGTTTTCTTTAAGAATTCAACACAACACGGGGTGAGTATCTGTCATAGAGAATGGTCATTCGGGGTAAAGTATTCCTTTGAGTGTAATACTGGAGTGAACGCGAGGGTTAAATTTAAGCGGACTCTTGTAAAATAGGAATCCAGATGGAATTGAAAATCTCGGTTCAGTTCAGGACAGTTTGGTCGAGCGACACGAAACCCTTAACGGAGCCTCGTTCCCGTTTAACGGTGGAACCTGTGATCCCGGCTCACAAAGGGCTTAGCAGCACAGAGTGATTATTTGCAAGTATCAGGAATGCAGTAAGAAGATTTGGCTTCTGGGAGAGTTTGAGTCTGAGGTATAATCGGTCCCCTCCTGGAGTAAGAGTTCCCGATTCGAGCTGTGATCCTTCGTGTTTGTGCGTTTTCTCCATGTGAACCTGAGCTGTGATTCATTCACTATCAGGCAGTCGACAATTTCTATTTTTAAAACAAGCATCACTGTCATATTCTGTATTTTACCTTACTTTAAAGGGTAATTGCAGTATTTTTTATCCTGGAACCTCTCTTCTGATGTTTTTTTTGTATAATCATGTATCAAATGTGTCCGGCTGCAGACGGCAGACGTGAAACAGCAAAAATGCTGCAATGTAACCACTCAGGGCCTGTTTGCGTCACCAATTTATGTTTTTGCCACTGACAGGCTCAGATCGATATTCGCAGTGTCTGAAACCGAAATGACTCCTACAGAGATAGACCTTTTTGTTACCCTTTAACAGGCGGTATAACTGCACGGTTGACATTTTTTGCAGTTGAATTACTTCACTAAAAACTCTGCAAAACCCATTTTGATTTTATACAGATGTTTTTGTGCGTTGCATTTTGATATTTTGATTATACTCCAATACTACTTAATTCATTTTTATTATATTACATTGACTGTTTTTTATCATACATTTTAAAAACATTTTGTGACTAGATTCTTTATTATTTTTAACTATTTTTGTTTATTTTTATATTTATTTTATTTGTTTATTTTATGAAGTCACTTTTATTTTCAGATTTATATCATATAACATTTGCAGTTTTTTTTACCATATATTTTATACATTTTATTTACTAGATTTATTTTTATTTCTATCTATTCAATTTTGTTTATTTATCTCTATTATATTACATTGGCTTTTGCAGTTTTTTTTATTATTCTAGTATTTTTTCTTCATAAATTGGTGCATTTTGGTAACATATTCTACGGTCTATTATGTTGTATATTTTTTTTGCAAAGACATGCCTTAAGGTGACAGTTAAAGGGTTAAATAGTAAAATCTTTTTTGTTTTACCAGAAACTAGGCTTTGGAGGTCTTTTAATACACCTTCCTGAAATTTCACTGCGGTATACAGTATATGACGGGATAAGTGTGCAGCAAATGACATGACAATGACAAAAACAAACACTTTCAGTGGACCTACGTTAACGGTGTGCAATTGTGCAAAACTTGTTGATCCCATAAGTGAAAAACAGTAGCAGAAACTTTGTAAAATAGGCTCCAGGTTAGAAAATTTTGAAGTTGCTGTTGTACCCTGATGCATTTGCAAATCTTTTAACAGTCTGTGTCCAGCAAATTTGTGGCAGTTAGAGTAAATGTTTAAGGGAATAATATTTTTTTTTAGTGTCCACCAGACCAACTTTCCATGTACCTTTTTAACGTTATGTAATACGCCGAATATACCACAATTCATCGGGAGAGGCGGATGAGTCAAAGATTCACGTGCAGGGTCGAGATATCTGAGATGTAGATTGAACAAAAGGTCACGCAACCTTTTTTCAGAACGATTTCCCAAATATTTTGTTCAATTGGTGTTTAGTCTCTCAGCAGAGATATGAAAGGCCGCTGTTGTTTTTCTCTTGGGATTTTTTTGTTTTTAGTGAATTCCTCTATTTTCCACAGGGGACTCTGTTTGACGGATGTGTGGATATGTGCTGTATGTTTGCGTGTGAAACATATGGTGTTTATGCATCACTTACAGTAAGTGGAGCAGAGTTAAGTGCTCTGAACCCGAACATATGTGGCCATTAACCCACGGCTGAGTGTCATGGCGAGCTGAAGGAAAAGGTTACTGTCAGAGGACGATGTTGGACTTCATATGTCCAGTGAAAGGTCAAACTCTTAGTGTTATGAGGCCTTTGTCCACACAGAAGCTACTTATTACAGCAGTGATGCTCATTTTACAGCCTGCATGCTAAATCTGGCCCCTGACAGGGTGATTCACACTGGGAATCATTTTTGTTATTTTAGTATACATAAGGTGCATTAGTGTATAAAACAGCATCGAAATAGAGCTTGTTTATTTAAAAAAATGTGCTAGTGGAGGATCTCTCATAACCCCTGAAAGAGGTCCTAGCTAAGTCCCTAAAATGCAGGAAATGTCCTAAAATCGCAGAAACGTCCTAAAATCCTAGAAACATTCAAAGTACTAGAGACGTGCTAAATCCTTGAAAGGTTCTTGAATCCCAGAAACATCCGAAAATACAAGCGTCTGAGAAACATGTTATGATCCCTGAAATGTTCTAAAGTCTTCAAAACATCGTAAAATCTAAGAAATGTACTGAAATGTTGAAAATTTCTTGAAATCTAAGGAACTTCCTAAAACCTTATAAACATCTCAAAATCCAAGAAATGTCCTAAAACTCGAGAAATGTCCTTAAATCTTAGAAACATCCTAAAGTCCAAGAAAAGTGCTAATATCCTAGAAACAACCTAAAATCCAAAATATGTCATAAAATCCTAAAATTTGGGAACTGTCCTAAAGTTTTTGAAATGTCCTAAAATCTCAGATTTTTTCTAAAATCCTAGAAATGTCCTAAAATCCTAGGAACTTCTGAGAATCCTAGGAGCATCCTAAAATCTTAGAAACATCCTAAAGTACCGGAGATGTCCTAAAATCTCGGAAACATGTTTTGGGCTCCTGCGACTGGCCCCTGGCCTCCTGTCATTTTGCAGAAGTGGCCCCCGATCAGAGCAAGTTGAGTCCCCCTGTCTCACAGTAAGTGGAGCTCAGTCGCTCTGCACCTGAACTTATGTGACCACGAACCCACAGCTGAGTGTCACGGCGAGCTGAAGGTAAAGGTTACTGTCAGAGGACGATGTTGCGCTGCATAGGTTTGGCGAAAGGTCAAACTTTGTCCACACAGAAGTTACTAATTAAAGACCAACGCTCGGGGACTGGCTGATGTGTCACAGTTTTTATCTCGGGGGCCGAGACTGTGGCAGTCGTCTGAAATACAGCCACCTCCAGGTTGTGTTTCTTTCTCTCTGCCCTGCTCGTTTTTGCTCTGATAAAGGTTAGTGAGGTTCAGTTTTATCGATACACCCCCTCGCATTTTGCGCTTCCTCTCCTCTCTGCAGTGGACGAAGGTCAGAGAGGTAATAACTCAACACTAATTGGCTCTTTAGTGTGGAGTCACCCGGTTGTATTTTATGCTCGGCCTCTTCAGGCTACATAATTAATGATCGCATTGAAGAGGCAGCTTTGACAATCGCTGCTGTTCACTTTCATAACAGGCTCTTATATCAGGCTCATCTGACAGCGCGGAGACAGAAAAGCTGCGGTGTGCGACGGCGACAAAGCCCATGGGAGGGTCAGCCCTGTGCCAGTTATTATTTCCTATTGTTGGTGGACCTTTTGATCAAACAGCAGCCTAATTAGAGTGAAACAGAACACGGGAGCTATTGTAAGCGTGCCGGGGGCTGATTTGATGTTTAGGTGAAAACAGCGGCCGCAGAGCACAGTAAATCTGTGATTATAGCCGCACACAGAGCCTGATGCCACGCTTAGCTCATTCACTGTGATCAATAAACCCCTCAGTGCTTGTAATCATCATGAGGAGAAGATTAAATCACTGCAGGTTTGATGGCGTAAAATTAGGCTTCGTCTCACCTTTAAGCTGTGATACCCAACTTACGGACGGTGGGCCAAATCAGGACCCTGATAGAGTGCGGAGCGGTACATTAACCATTTTCCAGTTCACAATAAAAATAAAGTGATTCACACGGGGAATAGTTTTTGTACTTTCAGTTTACATAAGGTGCCAGAGTGCATAAAACAGCACCAAAATAGGGCTTGTTTACCAAAAAAAGTGGCAGTGGAGGATCTCCACACACCCTCAACAGAGGTCCCAGCTAAGACCCTAATGTCCTAAAATCCTAGAAATGTCCTAAAATTCAAGATATTTCCTAAAATCCAGAGCTCTGTCACTGCTTGCCTCTGTGTCTCTGGCTGTGTGTGTGTGTCTGCTTGTCTCTCTCTCTGTTTAGACACAGCTGATAAGCATTTTGGAAGTATTGGAGCCATATTTAATCATTTATCATAATCAGATCATGTATATAATATCTAATGTAGCCTTTGTATCATTTCTAATAGTAGTATTTAGTATATTTAGTGTGTTTTCCTGCCAGATTTGTTTGGTCTCACAAAGAAAATTGACCATACTGAAACTATCGCTGCCAAAAGCAAGCTGCCGGTGTCTTATGTAAAATCGTTTCGCAGCCGTTGCGTGTTAAGTGTGAAGCAGGCGTTAAGTGACCAGTTCGAACAATAATTTTTTAATTTGGTCCAGTATTGAGTGAGAGAGTGCAATGTAACCACTCAGGGCACTGTGAACTCACGTCATTTTACGTCCACTGACAGTGTTTGTTTTTGTCTCTGACAGGCTCGTATTGTTATTCTGCGTGTCAGATAACTTTATAAAGGATCTCTACAGAGAAAAACCTTTTTGTTAAAGAGTGAGATCCTTTTTGTTTAGCCAGAAATAGCCCAAAATGTTTATTGTCAAACAGTAATTTTAGCGTGTATAGAGCAGCATATTTTCACATCTGACTGGGTAAATTAAGGGTTTATTATTTGTTGGAACAATGGAAAGACGAACAAAGACAATTTTTGTGAGTTTTATTTTGTGTCTTTCGACTTTGAAATAAAGTGTGTTTTGCAGTGTTAAAATTATTGTTTTTTTAAGTAGAGTCTGGTGGGTTTGGTGATGCCGATTTAGGGGCTGTTTCTGGTTAAACAAATAGTGATGTTATTCTTAACTAAAAGGATTATCTCTGTAGGAATCCTTTTCATAATGTTTTCAGATACTGAAAATAATCTGAGCCTGTCAGTGGCAAAAACAAACACTTTTAGTAGATGTACATTGATGTTGCACAGTTGTCCATTAATGCAACATTGCAGCCTGTTTTGCGGCTGCCTCCTGCAGCGCTCTTTATGCTGGACCCATCTCAAAAATTGCTCTTCCCATGAGTCACTTAGACACAAAAACATGAGTAAATAGGGTCCAGGCTGAAAAACACGAAGTGACCTCCTCACTGTTGTTATATATCAGGTAACGTGTTGTTCTGCAAATGCATGCTTTTCTGCTTTTAATGCATATAGGTGACAGGGAAAAACACATGATGCAAGCAGTCACCATGGCCTACGTGCCGCACATCATGCATCCAACAGAGGGGCAAATGCAAGTGTGTACTTGTGTGTCTGTGTACGGATGTGTTGGTGTGAATGTAGTCTTCCATATGGTTGTCGTCCCCGGAGAGGTGTGTGCCGATAACAAGGTTAGAGAAAGAAAAGGGAAAACATGGCAAATGCATAAGCACACACAGTAGTAGGACGGCGGTGCTATCACCATGGAGAGGAGCCACTCGAGCCCTGAGGGTGAGGAGTTCAGACGGGCTCCGTCACACCTCAAATGTCAGATTCTGGGAAGCTCAGATCGATCAGTGAAGACCTTAAGCTCGCACTGATTAACTCTGCCCTGTGGGAGACTCTGAAGGGGCCTCTCACAGGAAATTGGTATTCGCAAGGGATCGTGTGCATGTGAGCGCCGGACTGGACAAAGACTTGAAACACAAGAGCGCTTTTATAGGACTTCTGTTACACACCAGGCAGTTTAAGATCTGACTCTCGCATGTTGCTGTGCAGCCTGTAACTGAAGGTTTTGGGACTTCTATGCAGTTGTGAGGAAGTATTAAGATGCTTTATAGGAGTAAAAGTACTAATATCACAGTGTGAAAATACAAGTGCAAATCCTTAGTCAAGTGTTGTTAGTGCAGTAAAATGTCGCCTCTGTCAGTGTTTATCTGTTCTACCTGCTGTTTATGGATCAATATTCCTGCTGCATTAATGCACATGTTACATCAGTGCTGTAGATGTTTAGAGTTGGGCTCATTTTAACTCCTTTATATACAGCTGGGTAGTTTACTTTACAGCAATGCATCATGGTCTATAAGATGATCATGTGTTTGTAGTGTAGCTGTCCTGTGAGAACCACCTTTCTTTAAAAAAGACTGAAAAAGCATTTTAGACTCCATCTGTAAGTTTGTCACAAACGTCGAAGTCTTTGACGTTTGTGACAGATTCTGGGGAAAAAAAATCAAATTATCGAGTCAGTCTGACTAAAACTGGACTTTAAAATACATGTAAACATGTTTGTCCGACTGAAATCAGACTAAATCTAACTTCTCAGAGTCGGACTAACATCAATCAGTCGATCAAATTTTATTCATACGGCACCTTTCAGACTAATTCAATGCAATTCAGAGTGCTTTAATAAGCAAAAGTGGCTCTTAAAAAATGGATCTTAAAAAAATAGAATAAGTAAAAACCATACCAAACCGTGTTTTGACAAAAAATATTAAATACAGAGGAGGGACTTGTGTTGTAAGTTCACTGGCATCACGCTTTAGCCTTTTTTTAGCCATTTTTCAAAACAACTTGGCACGTTGGGGCTTCAGGATACTTGGATTACCTCGGACAAGCAGTATGGAGTATTTCTGTTTTTATTATGTATTTTTTTAACATTTGAATCCTGGTCACGATTTGCTTCAGCTGTTCGGGAGATGATTGCGACACCTTTTCTCCGTGAAACTCCGGCAGTGTTTTGTGGACTATAAAACTTCACCTGACTTTCCATCTATATGAGGGTGAAGAGATACTGACCGAATTTTCATTTTTTTGGAGAATTATTCCTTTAAGTGTAGCTCATAAGTAAATGTAAGTAGTTTCATTCCAACACTGCATTAATTTATGTGTTACTGTTTCCTGCTGTGTATCTCGAAGTCTTTGCATCATTTAAATTGAAGTTACATAGCAGCCAGATTTCATAATCACAAAGCAAAATTGACCTTTTTTAATGCCTAATTTTGTCCTTTTTAACAGCAAATTCTCATCTTTTTTGTGTCAAAACTTTTTCAAGCCTCAATCATCGATGCCTAAATTTCCACACATTTTTCGCTTCATATTTAAAAGCAAAATCTTCTCCCTGGTTTTGCAAAAGTGTCCATTTTTGGCCACGTTCACTCAGCAGAGCCTTTCTTAAGCATTTAGTTTGTTGGAAAAGCCTCAAACTGTATATTTATCAGGCTCTTTGATGTCTTAATTTAGGACAGCTCTGGACACATTTTAAACTCTTTTTTTTTTTTTCTCAATTAACCATAGAAGCCAAACAAAAATAAATACGCTGTTTGTTCAGGATGGGAACAATGAGCAAAGGCTCTGAACATGAGGCTCAGCTGGGCCTGACGGAGCACCGCTCATCCGGCCACGTCTGGGAAACTCACACACACGTTCACACACTCGCTCACACACACGAAGCCACTGAAGAGACAGGAATGGACCCCCAGGCGAGTGTGGAATGGAGGTCAGACGTCGAGGACGGGAGGGGGGAGTCGCAGTTCAAAGAGTAACCGTCGCTGAGGTCTGATAATGTGGGATCAATGGGAAGAGTGATATCATCAGCGTAAAATAACAGACTACAGGTGGTCATCATAGAGGTGCTGCTGTTACAAACGACTGATAGCTCTTAATAAATGTGGCGTGTTGATTTTTTTATTCCTGAAATTACCATAATTGCTAAAGACTAGTCAGAAGAATCTGAATTTAGAAGTAAGTAATAAAATAAAAAAAAATACATAAATAAATTATAAATATTTGAATTTAAAGAATAGAATAAAAAATAACAAATACATATATTAACAGCTTAAATATTTTAATAAATGTGACATATTGATTTTTTTTCCTTAAATCATAAATAATCATATTAATATAAATAAATAATAATTAAATAATCATACTAAAGAATATCCAGGAAAATTGAAATAAAAATTTAAAATAAAAATAATAGAAAAATAAAATTAAAAATTGAAAAAAAATAATACAAATAAAAACATGCTTGAGCCCACCTTAAGGCTGTCTGGGGTTAAGTTCAAAGGGTTAATTTATATATTTATTGCCTTATTTGTTTATTGCAGGATTTACAGAATGGGCATATTTATTTATATATTTTGGATTTAATATTGACCTAAATTGCAGTCCATATGGTCATTTCAAAGATCCTTTTTATATAATCTTTAATATGATCACCTGCGATGTCTTATTTTATCCGACAGGTGAACACTGTCCGTCACAGGCAGGTCTGTAGTTGACCTCTCTGACCCGTGTCGCCCTCCTCGCTCTGTATCGCGTCCCGTGTGCAGAATAAGTCCATTAAGTCGTACGTAGAGACAGGATGATGAGTCGACACAGCAGCTCTGTGACCTTCCCTGCTGCCCGTCTTTGTCTCCACCGTCCCGCCTGCCTCGGCTCTCAGCCCGTCATTGCTCATGACTGTGATTCATTGCGTGGCACGTTAATGCATCATCACCCTCCCTCTGCGTCTCTCTCTCCCTCCAAACTCTCTTATCTCATCTTTGCTAGATTTTGTCCTCCTCTGTCTTATTTTACTTTATTTCATTTTCAGAAGATACAAACAACATAGTCACAAATTGACAATACGAAATCACCAATTTACATTACGGATAACTTAAAGAATAAATTAACAGACTATAAAATAAATTTGCACGTGACAGTTCACATAAAAGTGCAATAAATAGTTAAAAACAACAATACAATAAAAGGAAAAAACATGATCAGAGACCGGATAGCAGTAATGATAATAACATGGTCTGTTTTAACACCACTGTGGGGAAAATAGGGAGATCTTGCATGCCATTATTCAGTAATATGCGATCGGAGATTGCCACACTGTAAAAATAGAGAACTTGATATACTTTAAAAAATCTAGGAAACTGATTGCATTGAAAAAGGAAAATAACTGTAACTACAAATCTTAATCAGTTTCCTTTATATCTAAGTGTTGAGTGTACGTAAAGTTTATCTTTATTAAATATTTACTTTTGTGAAGTTGTTGCAACTTTAAAATGACAAATGCTATAACTTTGTTAGCAATTTAAGAAAACCAAGTTAGTCTGACTTAACTTGGTCATGATGAGCAGGATTTTGCCAACGAGTAAGTTAGAAAATTTGGAAGTTTTTATTTTCATTCATTTATTTCTTTATTTTTGTTAACATTAGAAAAATAATTCAAATATGAGTATTTTATTTTAACCAACAGAAAACCGATGTTTTTTTACAGTAAACTTAGTTTAGTGATGTTGCTAAAATGTAGAAAGATTGATTTATTTTAACTTGCTGTTTTTAAGATGCAACAACTTCACAAAATTAAGTAAAATATGACTACATTTTGAGCAAACTTAACACTTAGATGTAAAGTGAACATCATTTAACATTAAGTTGTATTTACTCACGTTTTTTTAAAGCAGTCAGTTTATAGATTTTTTAAAATATATTTCACTTGTCAGTTGAAACAACTTTAAGTAAATATAACTACATTTACATTAAATTACACTTACATGTCAAGTAAACATAATTTCAGTCGGTTTAATAGATTTTTTGAAACAAAGTGCATGTTTTATAGAAAAAAGGTATCGTATCTCCTCTTTCCTCGGTTCCACTCTTCCTTTCTGCTTTTGTCTCTCTCTCACATTTTATTCTCGGTCGTTTGTCTTTTTATTTTTTCAGCGGCGGGGCGGTGGAGAGACTCTGTGACAGGAAAAATACTGAGAGCAGCTCATCAGTCTCTCCTGCTTTTAGACTGATGGCTTTTTAACAAACTGTGTGTCACAGTCATGCTCCGGCCCTCCTCGCCCGCCCGCTGCAGGCTGCATTGTGTTTTTTACATTCTTGATGTGTGACTCAGAGCTCCGTATTGCAATAATGGCACGCTGACATCCCGGTGTCAAGTGTAACGGCTTAACTCCGTGTTCCTGGACGTGACCCGCGGTCCGAGTAGCGTTTCCATGTGGCAGCAGAGAGCCAACACTTCACCCCTTGTTGTTGCACACAGTGTTAAACTGTTGTCGGTGAGGTGTTTAGTGCCTGGCTCATTTCCAGCTCATCTGTGAATTCCATTTTTTAAATAGTTTGCAGAGAGGATACGCTGTCCTTGGTCTTTAATGTCCTCTGCAGCTGTAGTCGTCTGGAGTGGTTGCTCCATTATTACATTTTTTAAAGGAAAAATGCTTTAACTGTTTCCAGCTCCTCCACTGTGACGACGAGCTGCTTTTTTCCTGTTTTATGCCATCAGGACTTGAATTCTTTTGGGCTGTTTGTCCCACAAAATCACTTATTTGAAGACAAAAATAATGCAATCACAATTCCTGCGGGAAAAGCAACAATGTCCTTTGCAAAAAAACAAACACTTTCTTGCCACTATCCCAGCAGAAAAACACTGTTTTTCTTGGCGCTTTCCCAGCAGGAAAATCAGTGATATCTCAAAATTAAACAACTGCTATCCTAGCGAGAAAAGCTGCCATGTCTCGATACAAATACCACTGTCGATAGTGACAATATCTCTTTTTGTGGAACTATTGCTGCAAAAAGCACAGCAATGTCTCCACAAAAAAAGAAGGTTTTTGTGGCACTAACACAGCAGGTAAAGCTGCAAGTTCACTGTCAAAAACAGACGCTTTTTGTAGCAGTTTCCTGGTAGGAAATGCAGAGGTATCTCTATAAAGAAAACCACTTTTTGTGGCAGAACCTGGAAGGAAAAGCAGCGTCTTCCTTAAGAAAACAACTTTTTTGTGTCACTTATTCTGGCAGAAAAGCAGTGACCACTTTTTGTGGCAGAACCTGGAAGGAAAAGCAGCGTCTCCTTAAGAAAACAACTGTTTTTGTGTCACTTATTCTGGCAGGAAAAGCAGTGATGTCTCAGTACACACAACCCCAAAACAAAACATTTTTTGTGGCACTATCTCAGCAGCAAAACAGCTTTTCTTTCAACTGTCCTGGCAGGAAAAGTAGTGACAATAACTGTTTTTTGTGGCACTATCAACATTGTCATAGTAAAAAAAAACAAAAAAAAAAAACTGCTTTTCATGCTGAAACAGACACTGGAAACACAGTAATGACCTTGCTGAATTTTGGTCTGCAGCCCGGCATGTGCGACAGCATGCACTGTCCCCTCCACCTCCTGACTGCAGAGTCAGCTCATATAATAGTGCACTTTATAAATATAATATATCCGGGGTTTGCAAACATACCCATGTTTTGCTCTGGCAGCTGGGCTGCTGGGAAACCTCTTTTCTGACTCGTGAGTAGTCGTCAGTTGCAGGACTAGTCTCATTTGCTTTTGTGAGGAATATAAAAAGTAAAACGTACATTTATATCTGCAAAAACAGACACATTTTACAGCAGTTTTTTTCACTAACAGCAGTTCCTACAGCAGCTGCAGATATTCTGCTTGCTGCTTTTTGTGTTTTGTGTCGTTTTCAGATCGAATGATTGCTGCAGTTTGGGGTTTCCTGGTTTTTGTAACAGCAGCTGTATGTGTGACTCGTCTGAGTCTGCGTTTCATCACCTGATGAAAGTTTCCACGATCATTTTCACTTGTAATTTAATTTCAGTCTGATGTTATCACAGATCTTATCTGATTCACACTTGGAGGCGAACCAAAGCAAACATGCACAGATCATCTTCTCTGGTTTTTCCCCCGTGGTCGGCTCGCTCTCTGACTGTACGAGCCCCTGCTTCTCTCTCGTACGTCTCTTTTTCTCTGAGCCCTAAAAAGCAAACGGCTCGGCCTTTTGTGTGCCGAGCGAGACGCTTCCTGTCGCTTGATGCTGTGTTTGCTTTTCTGAGCCGGCTCCCAGAGAGCTGTTGTTGTCCGCTGCTGTTTTAGCATTCATGCCTCTCCCTCTCTTTTTACCCTGAACGATTCCCAACCCCCAACGCTCCGCCACCGCCAGCTGACCCCTTTCCTCTCCCACCCTGAACTCCAGCATACCTGCCTGCTGGATTAGGACAAGAGTTCTCCAAAGACTCCCTCATGCAAACTGCACTGTGCAAACCTCTCTCAGCAGATATTTTAGGGTTCGTACAGTCATGAAAAGAAGTCACAGAATTTGAAAGTAATCACATAAGTTTTGGAAAACTAAATATACCCTGAAGGTTTTGGAAAAGTCATGGCGTAATTTTTCATAAACCTGTGTAATAACGTGTAATTTGTTAAAAAATCTCTGTTTTTACAGATTCTGGTTGTTATACATGGTGTAATTTTTGGTAATGTGGTTTTCACCAAACCACCAAGAACGGAACCACCCAAAAGTTTTAAAGGAAAAAAAACCTTCAAGTTTTAAAAAGAAAACATGATGAAAAAAGAAACACACACACACACACACACACACACACACACACACACACACACACATTTTTGCATTAAAAATCACAAAAAAATAAAAAATAAAATCGGCAGTAAAATAAGTACAATATGCCATTTAAAGCTGTATGCCCCTCCCCTTATGCCTCTCAAAAATAACAGACAGTCCTCTCAGTTATATTTAAATATTCACTTCTGTTCTGAATTCATTATTTTTTTAAATAATGTATATTTAAAGGCGCTATTACATAGTCAAGAAAAGAAAAGATAAAGATTACTGATGGATGCTTCGTGTATGCGTGCGTGCGTGCGTGCGTGCGTGCGTGCATGCGTGCATACATCACACATTAATAGCAGTGCTGCTGAGCCAGGTAAGAGGGAGTGAGGGGGGAGTTATGGGAGGAATGTGGGCTGACATGACTGCACAGGTCTGCCCTGCAGACTTAATGGACAGGCAGAGACTGACGGAGACGAGACATCCACAGACTCTCTGCTGCACCGTCAGAGCACGAGACGACCAAAACGTTACCTGCAGAATAGAGACCAGTTGATGTAAAATTACTGTTAGTTCATGCTGAGTATCAAAGTGGTTTTTAAAGTGCATAATGACAGGAGTTTGTTGTTTTTTTTTTAATATGTTTGATCCTTTTAGTGATTGTTTCCCTCTTGACCATCATAAGTTAAAGTGACTGAATTTGGGTCTCCATGAATTTATTTGTAAAGTGTGAGCAGGAGGAAATTTTAATGTTTTGTGGCATTCATCAGTTAGGTGATTTTTGAAGAAAAAAAATGCATTTTTTTTCTCAAATGCAATTCTAAAAAAAAAAATCTTTTTTAAGTTTTTGGTGATTTGTAAAGAATTTATTATTATTATTTTTTAAACTTTTGGTGGGTGATTTTTAATTTTTCTTTTGGTGAGATGTCTTTATGACATATGTTTAACATGACAAAAGCGTAAAAATATAACACATTTAGATAAAAAAATAGTCGGCAATTAGCAGATTCAATGAAAAAAAAGATCAGTGATGGCTGTCAGAATATAAAGCGATTTATGAGATCATCACATAGCCTAAAATACTGCAGCACATCACTATAATGTCTGTACAAAAAAGTAGTGTTGACTAAAGATGGTCAAGTTGATTTTGGCTGTTTTATCTTTAAAATCCCAAATTCCCACATATGAAATTCACCTCTAAGATGCCTTTTTTTTACTTTGTCCAGACATTTCTCATGGTACACTTACACCTACATACACATATATTTGGCAATAATTGGTCAATAATAACTATTCACTTTTTTTGCGGGTGTTTTCATGGGATTCTTTTATTTTTCACGTCAGTATGAAGAGGTGGTTGCATAGTTTGCATGTTCTTCATTTTAACATAAATGCGTCATTCAGTGTAGGTCTGGTTAAGGTCATGACCTGGTCTTTGTTTAAGTGGTCTTGACTGCAACGCTGCCTTTGAGTCAGACCACTGAGAACATAAAAACCTTTAAAAGTTCCCCATTATGAGTCATATTAAGAGGATATTGAGCTGGGAAACAAAGGACCCTGGGAACATGAATTTATTCACCTCTGCCTTTGAAATATTTTACTCAAAAACAAATTCAAGCTCTGGAAACGGCAGAGGAAAAATCAGCGGGTCTATTAAGTTAAGTTAAGTTCATCCGACATTAAGAGGAGACAGTAACCAGGGTAAAATATGTTACTGATATATATGATCATATGAGATTCCCCGTTTGTTACTTACATTAAAACATTATTATTTTTATTGATGTGTTAAAGGTTTTCTAAAATTTTATTTCAAACCCTTTGAAACCTGGATCGACATCAGTTTATTTGCACTGAGATGCCTTTCACAGGTTATTCATTTCTTTAAAAACTTAAGCGAATTGGGTTGAATTTATTTTATTTTTTAATGGAGAGCAAAGGCATTGACCAACTTGACAAGAAATTTCTCACAAATTGTAAGAAAGTTTTAGAAGGTGACAAAAAAAAAGAATGTGAAAATGAGTTTTTACAAAGTGTGGAGAGTTATTGGAAAATTATCTTAAAATAATCTAAAAAAGGAAAAATGTCCAGAAAAGAAGAATATTTGTAATTATTATAATAATATATTTAAATTTTTGTTACTGAACAGAATATATACATTTTTTAAATTTTAATCTTTCATTTTCTTTGTTTTTTTCGTTTGTTTTGTTTTTTACTTTTATTTTTTGTGCTTATGTTCAGCTTCTTTTTTTTGTGCTTATTTTTGGCTTTTTTCTTGTAGCTTTTTACTAATCTCTTGCTAATTTTTTGCCATGTTTGACAGAAGTCAGTCAATTTAATGTGTGAGAGGAGTTTGTTAACGTATTAAAAAATTCCACAAAATAAAGTAAATTCAAAACGGTTGACCTTATTTATGATTTAGGAAAAACTCACGTGCAGTTTATATTTGGGCCCAAATAAGTAAAAGGGTCACTAAAGTTTAGCTAAAGGCACATTTTCATACCAGAGACATGTAGTGACCAAAGTGAGTGTCAACTTCACAACAATAAACCAACATGCCGATGTTGAAGCAGGACACGAATCAGCTCCGCAGTCGCTTTTTTCTCCGCCAGGTCATCAGCCGCTCACCTTGAAACTGCAGCTAGTTTTAATCTGTCGTCACCGGCATCCATCAGAGCGAGTGACGGCAATCAGAAAAGACAAATCTGTCAACAGTTCGTAGCAGCTCAGGGGTATTCATGACCGCAGGGACTTAAAGCCATGATTTTTAATTCCCGTCCTCAGGACTCGAGTTGTGCTGTTTTTCTATCCCATCATGTAGTTAATTACATTCCCCTGGTGTCACATGTATGGATCAGTCACTGTTTGGATTAACTCTGGTCCTCAGGGTCAGGACTGAAGACCGGGGGCTTAGAGGCGACGGTAAACAAACACAGAGCTGCACGGCCGATCTTTAGCATCTCTACAGCTAATGCTTTGTGTGCGTAAACATAGATGTGCCCAAAGATATTTAATGCTGTGCTTTATCCCAGACAATTAGAAAAACTCTGAGTACATTTACATGCAAAATAGTCCTAGTTTAGCAAAAAAAAGACAATATTCCTACTAAGCTGTTAACATGGCTAATGAAAGTTTATATCAAATAAATAAAAAATATTACATTAACCAATTTATTTATCTATCACCTGACAAAAACATGGAAAGACGGCAATGAGCAACGAAAAAAGATATGACTCAGAAATTAGTAAAAAAAAAAAAAAAACAAGTACAAGAAAATTGCCTAAAAATTGGGGAAAAAAAGGGAAAATGTTTAAAAAGAAAGTAGAAAAAACAAGAATTGGAAAAAATGCTTAAAAAGTTATAACGATTGTGTGACAATACAAATAAAGTTTTTTTTCCTATCCTTTTTTTCTTTTTCCACTACATATTTATCCCAAGCAAATTTTCTAAATCTGCCAATTTCTTGCAATTTGTTGTACATTTCTTACCAAGTTTCTTATACCTCATTCCCAATTTAGCGTGTGCATGCAGGTTTTTTTTTAAACACCTGCTAAATATGAGCAATTTGTTGTTTTCCCACTGCCACTGAACTTACCGCTGGAGAATGACTTGGCCTTTCTGTCAGCTGGCATGTGTGTTGTCTTGTTGGTGTGTCCGTGCGACTTAACAGACGTACAAGATAACAGGTAAACAGTAGAAAGCAGCAGGGTCAGAGGTGTTTGAAAACTTTTCAGTGGTTTCTTCTCGTTATTTATCTCGTACTTATTCAGTCTCTCTTTCAGACTCGGTGCAGATGTGTTCGTATCAATGTTTTAGCTGCTTAGGAGGAGAAGGAGGGTAACTAGTGGCAGTGTGTCATTGTATCTCGCGGGTTAAGGAGCTGAAATTACCATGTTCACCCGGTGTTGTGTTCCCATCAATGCTGATCAGAGCTGCAGGCGATAAAACCTCAAGTCTGCTGCAGACGCATTTCGTTAGCGTGCTTTTTGTGCAACGAGAATGAGACTTTATTGACCTCTTTCTCATGTTTTTCAAGAAATCATGCGAATTTCACAATTCGCTCAGGATTCAAAGGTTAAAGCAAACAATAATTTCAGCCCCCGGACACAAACTCATGACTCAGGAGAGTCTCGCTGGCAGTGAGCCTCGTCCCCAAAGCTCCTGAGAGGGACAGCAGAGGAAGACACCGGAAATAACTTATCTATCCAACAGGGAGCCAAACAATGGCCCGGAGGAAGTCTTTCCTCCGAACTCCCGACTCTTATCAGACCCTGAAAACGCTGCGTACAGCGCATGAGGTGACAGCGCTCTGTGAATGGTGCGCACACACAAAAACACGACAGACTGGACGTGCTGCTGTGCACGTTTTCACCCAGAGGAGAGATCAGAGCGAGCATCAGAGGCTGAAAGTGGGATTTAAGAAGATCCTCCAAAGGAAACTAGACCGGGCTTTAATGGACTCTGAAAGACCCAGAACAGCGTATTAAATTTTAATTCTCATGTTGTTTCCTGTGGTTCTATGACTTAATGGCTTTTTTTTCATGTTGTCAAGAGGCTATTAACGGGCTGACACAAATTACGGGCACTTTAAGCTTATTGTCTCCTCTGCTTCTCTGTCCGCAGAACATCGATGTGACCAACTTCAGCAGCAGCTGGAGCGACGGCTTGGCCTTCTGCGCCCTCCTGCACACGTATCTGCCCGCCCACATCCCCTACCAGGAACTCATCAGTCAAGATAAGGTACAAAACTACAGGAAAACTACAAACACACTCACAAATAAATCTCACACCACACTCCTCATGCACATTTCCATCTGCACCCCCGATCCAAATGTTAATAATAATATTAATAAACTTGATTTGTACAGCACCTTTCATACAAGAAACGCAGCCCAACGTGCTTTACAAAGAAATTACATGCATCAAAGTGCTTCACATTAAAACACATAGAAGAGATAATAAAACCAGCATGTAAAAATAAAATAAGATCAGAGCAGAATATGCATCTTCACATGGATAAAACCCACTAGTGAAATAAAAATAAGCATAAAAATTGAATGCACAGAATGCATGAGATGGAAAATAAAACCCATTGAGATAATATTAATTAAAAAAAGCTAAAAATAGCGTCTAAAACGCACAAAATTAAGGAGAATACAACATTTTAAAGAGGTGCAGCAGTGCGTAAGTGTGAAGCAAAATGCAAAGCAGCTGCATCAGCGCCAGTTAAAGGCTAAATATATACCCACACATACTTATACATTTATTTATGAGCAATTCTGTGTTTTTGTACCAGAACAGTGATGTTTATGAGACTTCCCATGTCAACATCCAGAGCATCAAAGTGCAGAAACCCTCAGAAACATTTGTGAAGCCCCAAAACATGACATCAAAAGCATGGTTTATATTTTGATATTCAGCGGTCCATTTCAGTATTTTAAATTTCAGTATTTGACATTTAATACACTGCTCGACTTCTGCGTCAAACTGCACCGCCGTAATCAGCAGAGAAACTGTTAAGCCGTCCAGTGATGGAGAGTTTGTGTGAGACTGCATGCTGAGTATTTCTTGAAAACACAAAAAATGTTAAGCTCTCCCGGTCAAGAGTGATGAGGGTTGCACATATTCTCGGCTTTCCGCCATCCAAATTAGAAGCAGGGTTCGAAAAAAGAGAAGAAAAAGGTTTAATCATGTTGGGTTGGTTATGTCATGTTTTTTGAGCAGCTCATTACTTTTTTTTTTAGATATTAGAAAAACCAATAGATAACAGTTTGGTTATCGCAGAAAATGAGAACTGGAGATGAGCACCACCACTATTAATATACACGTGACTGTTATCGGCTCTTACATAAACTGCAGTATTTGCATGTAACATTACATGCTGACATAAATTACAGTTTATTATTTTGTCTTTGTTACGTTATTGTTACCATTATCTGATGCTGTGCACTTCTCCACCTCTCTCCCTCCCTCTCTTTCTCTCTTTCTCTTCCCTGTATATCATTTTGTCATCTACTGTAATTTATTTGTTTTTTACACCATCTATTGCACATCTGTGCGTCCTGGAGGAGGGATCCCTCCTCAGTCGCTCTTCCTGAGGTTTCTATTGTTTTTTTCACAGTTACAGGTTTTTTTGGGGTGAAGTTTTTAAGTCGGACAGACGGATGTCGTGCGCTGTAAAGACCTCTGAGGCAAACTGTGATTTGTGATAATGGGCTTTATGAATAAAACTGGACTTAATTGCAGATAAAAAGTGGTAATTAATAATGCAGGGAGGGACATAAAATAACAAATAGGAAGGAAATGATGGAATTCATGATGTTTTTCTGGGCTGCTGACTGATGGACGACCACACACACACACACACACACACACACACACAGAGTCTGAGACTGTCCAAAACTATCAGGATGTTTGAAAGACGTGCAAAACTTGCCTTTAGAACAGTTTTGCTTTTTATTAAGCGTATTCCCAGAAGATGAACTCAGTAATCAGATTTCACTGCTGAGCATTTTTTTTCCTAATTACTAAAAAACAAACAAAAAAAAAAAAAAACAGGCTCATCCGAGATGAACCAGCCCTGTGCAGAACTGATCGCTGCACGACTCATGCTGCAGAGATTTGTGTCCGTTTCATCCCGATTTCCTCTGATGTCACGCACGTGTGGCCAACAATAACTTCACAAAATCAGCCAGGCTGCAGTTTATAGACCCGGGGCATGATGGGAAATGCCTGGATGTCACCTGATCGTAGAGCTAGTTGGCGCTTAGTTTTGACCACAAACACCGTGTTTTGTAGAAACCCCTAATTTTTGTTGTGATTTTCATTATTTAACCCTGCTAGCTTGTAGGCGAAGGATACTCAGCTTGTTTTGCTCGGGGGAAACTTTTTCAAAATGACAAGAGGCCAGACGCAGCAGATTTTTGGACATTTTTAGGATTTTAGGAAGTTTCTAGGATTTGAGACATTTCTAGGATTTCTGGACATTTTTAGGATTTTAGGACGTTTCTTGGATTTCTGGGCATTTCCCTGATTTCAGGACATATAATAGGATTTTAGGGCATTTCTCTGATATTTGGTCGCTGTTTTTTGCACTCTGCCATCTTATGTTTACTAAAAGTACAAAAATAATTCCCTGTGTAAATCATTTTAATTTTTATTGTGAATTAGAGACGGGTTGGGGGTCCACCCGGCACCCCATCGGGTACCAGATTTGGGCCGCAGGCTCCGAGTTGAATATTGCTGTTGTAGACTATTTGTCTCATGTTTTGAATGAATATTTCAAATGTTAACAAACATATCTTGCATAGCTGATGATAATAACATGTGGCCCACAACAGGATGTAGATATTTCTGTGACTTCCTGTACGTTCTTTGAAGGCTGCTAGAAACAAAGCATCTTTGCTAAAAAAAGTGTCCAACGTGAACATGACTGCAGCTTTTGGTCACCGCCTCCTGCTGCTGCTGCTGCTGCCTGATTTCGTCTAATTTCCGGGCGCAGTTCATCTCAAACGAGCCTAATTACAGCCTCCCTGCGTACACCTCAGACAGCCCCGTATTTATGCCTGTTGTGTCTCTGAACAGACGACTCTACTGTGCAATTGCACTTGACAAAATGAAGTAAAAGAAAGAGCAGTGAGGTCATTCACATGTGCAGCTCGGTGCACGGTGTTCATGACAAAGAGCCCCATGAAGGTTACTGCAACAATGACTGGATGCTTTGCTGACAAAATCCTTTCCTGTGTACGAGGCTGAGTTTAAATGAGAAGGACGTTGCGTTTGTTTAGTGAGCTGAACTCCTCACAGCAGATTTGCAGAATCCAGTTTGCTATCTACAGTAAGTCTCTTAATATGAACTAAAATTGTCAGAGATTGGTAAGAGTTGGCTTCACAGACCGAAGGGAGATGGATGTTTTAAATGCAGTTTGAATGGTGAAAACCAGTTCTGTCGTTTAAGCACACAGGTTTCAGGGAACATCAGTCAGCCCAGTGGACAGAAAAAATGTCTCTGCAAACACAAATATGTATCATTTGCACATTTCATACACATCATATCAAAGTTTCTAAAGTGACATAGCACATGAGATGGTTTATGGTGAAAAGCCGGCCAAGCTGCAGAGCACCAATAACAAAACCGGATGTTTTTTAGAAGTCATTATTGTTTTTCTCAGCAGTTTTTAGCACAAACATGGGTGTCCTGTAGTGGGTATTGTCTAAACTAGGTCCCCTAAACCAAAACATGATTTTGTTCCGACCACAACCGAGTATTTTTTGTGCTTAAACCTAAACGTCAGGATTCATCGCTGTTTTTTCAGCAGCATTTTAGTCCCCAAACATGGTCGTTTTGTAGTCGCCGTGTTTTCAGCGGTTTCACCTGCCAAGCTTCAGACAGTTTGACACCAACAAACAAGAAAATGAGTAATTGCTGCTTTTCCAGCAACTTTTCAGTTGCCAAATGTGGATGTTTTTAGTGACCGATTGCTGTGTTTCAAACCAGGTATTTTCAGCCAAAACATGATCTTTTCTTTACTATTACCAAGTATTTTTTGTGCCTAAACATAACCGCATGTTAACCACAGCACTGTTGAAACATAAGAGTATCTGCTACATTATGATTTATATGTCTGTTTGCAGAAAATTATAATGCCAACATTTTTTCTGGCGATGGGCTGCATGTGAAGGCTATAAACAAATTTCTTTTTTTTATTTTACTGAGGAAAAAAACAAAACATAGCTGAGAACGTAAAAAAAGTTTCATTAGTTAGTCATATTGAGAGGATGAGGTAAGGAACATAAGACTCTGGGAACTTTATAGATACACTCGTGTCTCATTTCGTCTCCTCTCCGACTCAAACTTGCAGAATTGTGTCTCCAGAAAATACCGCACATAAAGGCTCAATAAGCTCAATAAGTTGTGGAAAACATGAACCTGTAAACGTTGGGAAAAACAATATGCTGACACAGTGAAGGTCTGAAAGATGTAATGTTTGCCAGGAGGCAAATAAACTCTGTAATGCTCTGAAAGCATTTTTACCAGGAGTCATTTTTTCCACCATTAAGCTGCACGTTCCAGACGTCCTTTATGAAGCTGCAGACATTTTATAGGTCTGCCATACTGTCCACACGGCGTCCACGCATTAAGAGACGCCCGGAAGATAAATTATGAATGCAGCACGAGTTTAGTCAAACTGTACGTGATCCTGAGCACAGGGCGGCAGCTTCTGGACGGCGAGGCGTCGACAGCTCTGTAATGTGGACACGCAGGTGGTATGTTCACTAAACTGTACAAACAATATGGTTCCTCTCTGGGGACTGCAGGTCTGTCAGCCCGCGGCGGCGTTAAAACAATGGGCAAACACCTCCGAGAGGCCTGACGCGTCCTGTGTGACGGTTTAATCATGTCGGCATGCGTGCACGGTGTCGGTGCGAATGTGCAGCACAGAGCAGGTGATGGAAACATCTCTGTGAATAATTCAAAAGACGCCCGTTTGCTTTAATAAGTCTTGCTGAGTGACTTTCCTGAGGCCCAAACACCCAGTCTGCTCCCATACGATCTGTCCGCCTCCACTCTCCATCATCTAATGTTTTTTAAGAAAACAATCTTATAGCTGGACTTATATTTCAGGCGAAAGAGAGGAAAAATGCTTTTTCAAATATGCACTCTACAGCTGCAGAGCTGATTATCAAGAATTTATGATTTATAAATTCATCATCTCAGCCGTGCTGATGTGCAGAGGCAGTTAATGCGACAGTTCGGTGCTCGTGAGAGTCACTGTGAGCGACTCATGGACCTGCAATCTCTTCATGTCGAGAGCGGCTAAAAGTTTCTATCAACAGTGCTCACAAATAATTCCCCGATATCTGAGAATACTGACTTGTATGACTCTTCTTCAACCATCTTACAGCGCGATGACATCCCTGTATTATTGTTTTCGCTTAATTAGTGCGGTTTGTACATGAATATGTATGTATATATTGTCTCTAATGGGTTACCAGACTGTGTTAGTTGTTTTTTTCTTTTGTTGTTGTTTACTCATGGCGTACATTTAACAGCATAGAGAAAGTCTGGTGACAAAGTCTGGTGGTAGTTTCTCTCTTCTTTTATTTATTTATTTTTTTTTAAATTTTTTTCTTTTTTTTTTTACTGTAAATTGTATTTTTGTTATCATTTTTTTATATTTATTTTTGTATAATATTAATTTTTACATAGATTATTTTTTAATCACTATTTTACTGATTTTAACCATATTTATTGAACGCAATTTTCTATTTTTTTTTTAATGTATTTTGTTTTATTTATTTATTTATTGTTTTTATATATGTATATATTTATATATATATTTATATGTTTACAGAAATCATCACTGAAACTTAGACATTTAACGACTAATTTTTTCATTTATTCATAGTTTTTAAAATTTTACGTTTTTTTATCACTATAGCCATCTTTTTTGTGTTATAACAATTTATTTTAATTTAATATGATTTGTTATGTATGTGTGTTTATGTATTTATTTACATTTATTTTTATATCCTATTTATCCATCTATCTGTTATTATTATTATTATTTATTTTATTAGGTCTTTTTTTTACATTAATTTTTACCATTTGCTATATAACCATCTCTTATCTTTCCATGTATATAGGGGTATTTGTGTGAAAATTACTTGACCTGAAATGGACATTAAAACTCAGATTTATTGTTTATACCCAAAAAACATATTACATATGAGGATATTTTGTATTTCACTCCAGTTTTCATTGATCACTTTAATTGACGTGAAGAAGTGATTATATAAGAAATTCCCCCAGTTTTACAGGGAGAATTAGGCTAAATCTTAAGGAATTCAGGCTCACAGTATAGACTTACACTCGTCAAATAAACAGGTGGTTAATATAATACACTGAAATGCAAACGCAAACAGGCTGAGCCTCACATACTGTATATTTTCGGCTGTCTTTTGTGTGTTTGTAAAGGTTTATAATTGTATTTGTGGGCTCACTGCTGCCGTTTGAACCTCCGTGTGTGCGGCTGCAGGATGACGAGGTGCAGAGAGCCTCACGCTGTCTCTCAAACGTTTGTTTTTCTTTCAGGTCCGGAATCTGACCTTAGCCTTCCAGGCTGCAGAGAGCATCGGGATCAAACCCTCCTTAGTGAGTCGAGCCGACACACACACACACACACACACACACACACACACACACACACACACACACACACACACACACACACACACACAGAGATAACGTTAAGGAAACAAACTGGAAACAGTTTGTCTGGCCACTTTTCCTCCTGACTGTCTTGAGCTTCACTGTGTCATATCGGTTATCTCTGTTGCTGAATCGCCTCGTGCCTGTGCCACACACACACACACACACACATACACACACACACAGACATGCACACACACATTGTGCTCTGGAAATTGTAAATGTATGTTTGCATCAAGAGAAACTCGCTGCATAATTCAAATATAATTTAACTTTGAACGGCTGAGTAACGAGCAGCTGCGCCACTGAAATATTTAGACTTTGCGAGCACTTTGTGTTTTGTCATGCCGTAAACAAACCACCACCGTATTTATTTCTGGTGACGCAGTGCGACTTGCTCATAGTAGCAAATGTGGCGTAAATTCAGAGAAATAGTTCAAACATTTCAACACATGTGCATAATTTTTCTGTATAAAACGGTCACACATGATGACTCATTTGTCTCAGACAGTCACTTGAGTGTCTTCAGGTCACAGATTCAGCTGTTATTCATACACACACAGATACACCCAAAGCCTGGTCATGCTTCATCATTTAGATTCCCATGCCTTTTTAAAATTATCATTTAAAGGGATAGCTCACCCAAAAATGAAAATTTAGTCATTATCTTCTCACTTTCATACAGATGGAAAGTCGGGTGAAGTTTTATCGTCCATAAACACTGCCGGAGGTTCTTCTTTTAGAGGAGGTGTTGTTCTTCTCACAAACAATAGAAGCAAATGATGACCAGGAATCCAACGTTAAAAATTTAAAAAAGTACTGCTCGTTTGTAGTAATCCAAATGTCCTGAAGCCCCGACGTGCCGAGTTGTTTTGAAAAACGTCAGTGGTGTCATAGTTTTAGTCTCGTTGTGGCTTGCAACTCCTAGTATGGAAGCCGCGTTTACGTATGTACGCTCAAAAAGACACAACCAGAGCTCGCAGTATCTGCACGCCAGAGTTTACATGCTAGCTGAAAGCCTCCTCGACACGCACAGATAGACTTGTGGAGTTAGCAGCAAGCACCAAGTCCCTTTGTCAGATTAAGACAAAATTTCACACAAATGGCTAATTTCCCAGGTCATGGCTGCGGTTGGATCATGGTCATGGTTGCACTGACGCTGTGATCCTGCCTTTGGCTGCGCCTCCTTCCACTGTCATTATTATCAGTCACGCCTTTGTCTGTTATGATTGTTATTTGTTATGTTGTTGTTGCCGTTAGTGCTGCTGTGCACTTCTCTCTCTTTCTGACTCTTTTGCTCTTTTCCTATCTGTCTTTTTCTTTCCTAAATATCATTTTGTCATCTACTGTAATTGTTTTTACGACATCTATCGCACGTCTGTCCGTCCTGGAAGAGCGACCCTCCTCAGTCGCTCTTCCTGAGGTTTTTTCCCACGTTAAAAGGGTTTTTTTCCGTTAGTTGTGAGGGTCTAAGGACGGAGGGATGTCGTCTGCTGTAAAGCCCTCTGAGGCAAATTGTTTTTGTTATAAGGAGCTTCATAAACAAAAATTGATTAGACTAAAGATAAAATGAATGATGAAATTCTGACAAAGGCCAACTTCATGGTGACATCATAATGTTCAGCAAAAACACTTTTCTGTCGTTACTCAACATCATATCTGAGGAGCAGAGGGGGAGACATTCGGTGACTCTAATTTTGATTGTAGAGATCTTGTGGGTGTGAAGCGTCCATGTTTTCACAGACGTGGACGTAGACTGTAAATGCAACTTGACTGCTGCGCGGAGTAAAGCAATCCCGACGCGGTATTCTTGTTTTGAATGTATGTTGAATGTGATCTGAGACATGCACAGTAAGGGTTAAATCAGTGTGACCTCCGTCCCTCCCTGTTCTATATCAGTGCACGATGTCTCGCCTTGTTCTGCACTTGTGATGACAGCTCTGTGTTTTAAAGAACATGATTAAAGATGAATATTTGCCGGAGATTTCTTCTCTCTGGAACTGCAGCCAACATAACTGCTCCGGGACGACTTTGAAAATACACAAATCAGCCCAACAGCTCGTTTGCAGAGCCAGCTGGACGTCAGCGAGGAAGTGAATTAGGCTTGAATGTTTCTCCGAGACCAAAGTTCATATTTCTTTGTCTTATAAATTCCCCGTTACGTGCTTGTGGTTGGAAATTTAGAAATTTGTTCCCATGCTTCCAGCTTTTCAACTGCTTTCTTTCTGCGTTGCATAAACAGAAGAGTCAGAGAGACGCAGGGAGGAGCAGCTGATCGTCCTCCCGTTAAGAGCTTGAGACATCAGCGCAGTGACTGTGCTGAAGCTTCTGTTAAAAAGTCTGAACTCGGGGAAACGACTGTGACGGCGGCTCAATGGCGAGTCATGTGAAAGCTCGCTTCACTGTCTGACTCATCGCTTTCGGCCACGATTTGCCTCCGCGTGGCGTCTGCAGCGTAACACAGCTCACCAGAGTCGTATATTGAGACCATTTTTTAAGTTTTCAGTTTTCCTGTGCTGCGTTCAGGTGTCTGTCACAGATACTTTCATCTCTGAAACTTGAGAAATTGGTTTGATTTCTTTTGGGGGAAATAATGAGGGAAAGGCGGGAAATGTCCCAAAGATAGCAAGAAATTAGTAAAAGGTGACAAAAGGACCAGAAAATTGGTTTGTAAAGAAGGGGGGATTTTACATTTAAAGTTATATCACAGAAAAAAATGTATGCATAGATATTTTTAATTTCAGAACTTTTGGTGGGATTTTCTTGATTAGTTTGGTTTTCCTCTTGTTTTGCATATTTATAGGTATTTTTTGTTCTTGCTTCCCCCACACTCAGAGCTACAACAGAGCTAAAAACATGACGCTAGTGATGTTTTTCAAAACAACTTGGCACGTCGGGGCTTCAGGACACTTGGATTACTTTGTATGAGCAGTCTGGAGACATTTTGTAGCTTAATTATGTATTTTTTTTCCCCGTGAACCTCCGGCAGAGTTTTGTGGACTATAAAACTTCACCTGTCAGCATGAGGGGGAGTAAACAATTACTTGAATTTTCACTTTTGGGTGGTTTATTCCTTTGAGTCATTGGCGTTGAAGTCCAAGCTGAGTTGCAAGTCTTTTTTGATTTGATCAAGTTGAGTCTAAAGTCATCAAATTTGTGACTGTAGTCCACACACTTCTATGACGAACATGAAAGCACATAAAAATAAGCATCTAAATCAGAAAATATTTACAAATGAAAAACAAATCCCTGAAACTCCTCGTTTACCATCTGCCCGGTCTGATCTGAGATTTCAGGACGTTTCTGTGTGATGAAACTTGCAGATGTTGCATGTTTTGCTCTGATTCGGCAGATGGGGATGCTGTAATGTTTTAAAAAGCCTCTAATGTTCATATTTATGGCTTTTGGCAGACGCTCCCGTCACGAGTGACTTCATAATAACGCTGCTCGCCGTTAACGGTCACACTTTTATGATCACTCACGGAGCACTTGCAGAAAATATTAAATATGAAGGAAGCTGCATTTTATCTGTGGACACTGTCTCTGGTTGTCCTCACAGTGGTCCTGTTTGTAAAGCTCAAAATAATCAGTCAAAATGTCATAACTCCTACACTTTAACCCTTTAATGCCTGGATCAACATCAGTTCTCTTGTGCAGCATTAAGACGCCTTTCACGTTCATTTTAACCTCTGAAATGTGAGAATGTCGGTTGATTTCTGTCAAAAACATTGGAAAAACATAATGAACACAAACATTTAGTAAAAGGGGACAAGACTTTACATTACTTTACATACTTTTCGGAGTTTTTTTTTTTTCCCTGACCTTTTTTCTGATAATTTTCTTGTAACTTTTCACTAATTTCTTGCTATTTTTTGCCAATTTCTTCTCATCGCCCTCCCATGTTTTCAAAGAAAATGAGCCAATTTGCGCAGGTTTGAAAGCATTTATTAATATTTATATTTATCTGGGAAAATCTTGTCCAGATTTGACCTAAGTAAAGATGTTTTCAACCGAGACCTCGTTCAATGTGGTCTAAAAGTGAAGAAATGCTGTAAATTTTAATAATATAGGATAATCTATCCCTGCTGAGTTTTAAATCATTTATTGTAACCTTTTACTATTTTTTTTTGCAATTAAGTGTCTCATTAGGTTTCCCCCATGTTTCTGATAGAAATCAAACTTTCTCAGGTTTCAGAGGTTAAAATGATGGAGAAAAGCGTCTGAATGCTGCACAAGAAAACTGATGTTGATGCAGGTTTTAAAACTCTAAATGTTTTTGTTTTCGTCTCTAACAGGACATGGAGGAGGTGATGAGGACGGACAGGCCGGACTGGCAGAGCGTCATGCAGTACGTTTCTCAGATCTACAAATACTTTGAGACCTGACCGGCCGGAGACGATGATTCGGAGGCACTGCAGCACTTTTTCTGTCAGCACTACTTTCACCCTCTGCACAGACCGAACGCTGCCACCGTAACCTTTCTCCCGCTCACCGTGTGACACGAAAAACACGACTGAGGAAGTCTCTGTTCTTGAGAGATTTTAAAACAGTCACGGAGCTTCCCTTTTCTTTCTTTTTTTAAAGGGACAGTGATCGCTGAAATTTACAAAGACTGAAAAACATTCACTTTTTCATTTGTATCATCTTAAAATATCAGTGAAGCATCTGATTTACAGGCAGTTGAGGTGAGAGGATGAGAAAATTATTTGATTTTAACAAAAATAAATGAAAAAAAACTTCTGTATTATGCAACAGCATTTGAGGACAATTGGAGTAAAACAAAGCCAGGGAAAGGAGGTAATATCCTAAAAAATAGAGAAGAATTTCTGACATTTACAAAAAAAAGAAATTCTTTGAGATTAAAGTTGCAATATATACAAGGGAAAAAAAACGTTTATTTTTTGTTTGTTTTGTGTTTTTTGTTTGTTTGTTTTTTTAGTCGAGGAAAAACATCGCTTCATCGCTTTTAGATTAACTTCATCACATCAAAGATGCCAAATTTAGGATTTCAGTTTTTTAATCATTTACGGCTTTAATTTTAGAGAATATCCAAGTTTTTTCTCATAAATTTACAATTTAAATCTCAGACATCTGAGGTTTTTTCTCGTAATTTTATGACTATAATCTTGGAAATTCTTTTTTGTTTTTTTGTTGTTTTCTTTTTTGTCAAAGAATATCTCGAGGTTTTACTCGTAAATGTATGATTATAATCTTTTTTTTTTTTTTTTTTATTAAGGAATATCATCTCCTCACTTTCCAAGGATTGACTGACCTCATCACACCACAGACGTCACCGGTAAATGAGATAAATTTACAACTTTACTCGCAGATTATATCCAAGTTTTTTCTAATTTCCAACTTTAATCTCAAAATATATCCAAATTTTCTTTCATTAGTTTGCGACTTTAATCTCAGACAATATCCGACATTTTTCTTGTAAATATATGACTATAATCTTGGAAATTCCTATTTTCAATTACCTCCATCTCCCAGCTCATTATTTTTTTAACCTCCAGTGGCGCTAATACACCCTCGTGATATTGACTTCGACTGTCAGTAGAAAATATATTTTTCCATTATTTGCTAAATATTAGTGTTTGTGAAACAAATTCTCCGCTTCTGGTCATTTTCAACACGTGCCAAATCTGCCAGGACACAGTCGATCTATGCATGGTCAAAGTGTAACTTTGTGTCTGAGTGTGCAGCGCGACGTCGTCTTTCACCAAACAACATCCGCCGTGACCACAGACTGTATGAAGGAAGTGGACGTAGCCACCAAGAGGTCCCCCGATGATTTGTGGACTCTCAAATGTATCTTTCAATAATCTTTTTTTAAAAAGAAAGAAAGAATTGGAGTCGTTTTCTAACGTCGATGCATTCAAACTTCGCCCCCTGCTGGCCATTAGAGTGAATGCAGCTTTAACCCTTTGAGACCAGGAACGACGTCAATTTCTTGTGCTGCATTCAGACGCCTTTCACGAGCATTGAAACCTTTAAAACGTGAGCAAATTGGGTTAAATTCTTTTGAAAACACAGCTAAAACTTGGCAAGAAAGGTCACACAAATTGCAAGAAATTAGAAAAAAATGACAAGAAAATGTCCTGAAAATTACTTTAAAAAATAAAGAAAGAGAAATTGTT
>NC_056475.1:1884141-1948627 GCF_008729295.1 Plectropomus leopardus | reverse complement strand
AACACAGGTGAAACACAGGTGAAACGCAGGTGAAACACAGGTGAAACACAGGTGAAACGCTGCGTTCGTTTGTTGTGTTTGGTGCAGACGGCTGCTTACTTATGATCCACCACGGTGACTCTGGACGCTGGGATCCCCAAAACGGCACAGCTGCTCACAAGCTCTTGTTTACGCCGAGCTCCTTGATTGTAGTAGTTTCCTGGACAATATTTAGACGACAAGTTGGGTTTTAGATTTTGTAACAAAAGGAAAAAATCTATAAACAGGTCTGAATTCTCTGTAAGTGCAATCAAAAACATTCAAAATTATTTTTTTGGCTGTTTAATCATCTGTTCCTTATTGCAAAGCTGAAAGAGCGTATCATATTTTTCATAATAATAATAATCATAATTTAAAAAAGATATGACTTATATTGTGCTTTTCGAGGTACTCAAAAACGCTTTGCATTTTGTTTATAGCATCTTTGAGAACTTAGAAAAACGCTGTCTATTATTCTAATTATTATTATTATTATTACTATTTAAAATATAAAACGTTCTTTAGCTGTGTAATAAAAGTCGGATCTAAATAAAACACACACAGATGTTTTAATCATGTTTTTTTATTTTTACGGTGCCTTTACTGTGTATTAAGATTAAATTTGTTATCGAACGCATCTATGTAACTCAACATTGATCATGAATAAAAACGCCTTTAATTCTCCCCAGAAACGCTCCTCCATCGTTACCTGGTACGCTGCTGCTGCCGAGGACAAGAGCAGACTGCAGCGTCCCTCCGAGACCTGTGTCTACTGCAGTGCGTTTTGGTTTGGGGGGGACGCATGTTGACAAGGACACATTTGTACGCCTGCCCCCCCGTTCACTAACTTTTTGAGTCCCTCCCATCTGAGGTTGTGGGTCCAAAACTTCACACCACAAAAGACGTTTGACCCCATCAACAAGGTCCGAGGTCCCCACTGAGCCGTCCCTGAAGACATCTGTCTCCACGCCACATCAGAGGTCTTCAACCATTTTCAGGCCAAAGACCGCTCAGCGGGCAGAGACACAGAGCGGCCCCCCGTACAGGGACACGAAACCTGCTTTGCTTGGGGGCCACTTTTGCTAAACAGCAGGAGGCCAGGGGCCGGTCGCAGCAGCCCCGGGCGTGTTTCCCGGATTTAAGAACATTTCTAGGAATTTTGGCAGTTTTCTAGGATTTTAGCGCATTTCTATAACTTTAGTGCATTTCTAGGATTTTGGGACATTTCCAGGATTACAAGTAAAAGTACCCAAAGCAGAAAAATCTTAATTCTCAAATTATAAACAAATAGACCCCTCCCCCAACAAAACTCATTATTATAGAAAAAAAAAATCAAAATGACAAAAAATAAAATATAACCAAAAATGTACAATTAGAAAAAAAAGGGAAAAAGGCTTTAAAATGTTCATAAAATAGTTGGCATTACATTTTCTGTAAATCAACTGATTGATTAATCAACTAATCATTTTAGTTGTACTTGTATAAATGTTGGTAATTTATTTTGAACAAAAAATTGTTTTTTAAAAAACTTTTTACAATAGAAAAAAAAACAACTCCCGAAATCAAAATGATAAAAAATAGAAAAATAACTAAACTTCCAAATTATTGAACTGTTTTTGAAAATTATTGAAAAGTTGTTGAAAAAAAACATGATATCATAAATTGTTCATCAAAATAATTTAATTTTCTGTTAATTCATGATTGATTAATCAACTAATCATTTTAGCTGTACTTTAATAAACTTTGGTAATTTATTTTTTAACAAAAACCCTTATTTTATAAACCTTTTAAGACAGAAAAAACAACCCCCAAAATCAGAATTATAAAGAAAAATATCTAAGATTCCAAATTATTGAAAAGAAATTATTGAAAAAAAAATCATAATATCATAAAATGTTCAAGAATTGACTGATTGATTAATCAACTACTCATTTCAGCTGTACTTATATAAAAGTCGTTTTTTATTTAAAATAAATAAGTACATAAAAAAGAAATAAAATAAGTCTTTGAAATGTTCAAAGTAATTTGCAGTTAATTTTCTGTGAAAAATAATTTTAGCTGTACTTGCATATGCTGTTTGTTGATTTATTTAATAACATAACACCATATTTTATAGACTTTTTGATGTTTTTTTACGCAGAAATCTTAATTTATAAAGTTATTAAATATTTCAGATAAATGCAGTGAAGTGAAAGTAAAATATCTCCCTCTGTGATGTCGTGAAGTAAAAGTATAAAGTCCTGTGACAAGAAAACACTCAAAAAAGTACCTTAAATTCATACTTAAGTGCAGCACTCGAGTAGATGTACTTCGTTACTTTTCATTACTGCATGTAACAGCCACCTCACGCCCCTCCTCTGATAAATAACGAACAGTCCCTAACTGAAGCGGTTTTAAATGTTAAGTAATAAATATCGATCTGTACCTTCAGATAAACACAGCAAATGAACGCTGAAGTTTAATTCGACCAGTCGAAGAATCGTCGGCGCGAAAAACATACATTCATCATCCGGATGTGCTGTCACAATAAGAGCTCTGATCTCTGCTCCGTCTGCGGCTCCGTTCATCAGATGTCTCACAGATTTCTCCAAACTTCGTCGATGTCGACGGAAAATACATTTTATCCAAATCAGATAACAAAAAACTACGCAGACAACCACATAAACACTCATTATTTTGACCGTGCCCGTAAACAATCCGTGTGAACACAAAAGTCTGGCATGCAAATGGTTCCAGGTGTTTAAAAAAAGCAGTCTGTCTAATACGTGTGACGTTATTATGAAGTTTTATAAAAAAAAATTAAATAATTTCATGACTAAATTCAACAAAAAAAAAAGCTTTTACAAACATAATAGTGTGTTTAACTCACGTCTAGATTTTTCCTCATTTAATTTGCGTTTAAAAATTTAACGATAAAAAGGTGAACATGATTAAAAAATCATTTTATGGCGTATTTTATTGTAGATGAGTTTGAAAACGTTAAAAAAAGTTTTGAAAATGCAATTTGTATTTATTTATTTATTTTTTAACTGAAAATGTACAAACAGCAGGAACGTTACCGTGTTCGAGCGGAGCGATTTAGCCGTGACACTGCATTGTCCTTACAGGTATATAAAAATCGAAATAGAAAATATTAATGTTTATAAAATAACAAAGACAAAAAAGTCAGCTTAGTTTACAAATTTGTGTAGTTTGGGTTTTATTTTACACTCATTGTAGTTTAGATGTGCTAACAGTGCGCTGTGGATTCAACCGAGTGGAGGTAATATGTGTCCTCCTTTCAGGACATCGACCGACAAATGCGGCGCAGCCTTCAGTCTGCCCAGTCGTCCACAGCTCACAAACCCGCGGATTTACAATCAACAATAGACACATATTTCCACCCGGGGAAACGTTTCTGTGCCGTCGATACATTTTCCAAACATGAGGTGAGTAGAAAATGCCACCACGCAGCTGAGCAACACGTCTAATTAGCACGCAATTTAAGCGCCCCCCGGTCTACGCTGAAAATCTGCCTTGCAAGATGGCGACGTGGTTGAGAATTCAAAGGTGAAATACAGGCTAAGCTAGCGACAACAACAACATTCTAAAACGCGTTTTTCACGCATTTAAGTGCTAAAAGTGGCGTTTAGTTTGAGGGACAAGTGTGTTAGTGCTGGTATTTTTGGTGCATTTCCGGAAAAGGCGCTCTGTTGTGGAAATAGACCCATCCCCCCGAGATAAGCTATAAATCCAATTGCGTTTAAATGTTGATAAAAGACAACAATAACAACAGTCAGCAGCTGTATTTCTCTCTGTGAGGTCGTCAGTGAGGCGATGCAGCTAACTGTGGCTGCCTGGTTTGCATGGAGGCCATTGGAAATGCTTTCTAAAATTACCTGGCATAATAAAAGTTAACTGTTTAATATGTTTTATAATCTTAAAGTGTATGTTTTTACTCTCAAGATGCCTTAAATCAGTGTTATTTTGTCCTTATTTTGAGCTCAAGTGACCCCTCATCAGCACCACTTGTTATATGCAAAATATGTTATTTTAAATGGCCTTAAAATTATATTGAACACCATATTTGTTTTTGTTTTTATTATTTTCTATCAGTACATGTCCACTTTGCATGTGTACTACAGACACTTAAAGTGTAGGAAGCTGCATCAATAATTCAGCTACTTTTAGCTCTGTTTTGCATTATTTGCATATTTTATGACTAGTTTTATGATCTTAATATAGCATGTCGTGCTCAGGTGTTACAGCAGTTTTTTTTTTAAAAAACCCAATAATATCAGCAGGTTATCGGTATCAGCAGATATTGGCTTTAAAATAAAATATTGGAATCGGTCAACATGTAGATTTCTGCTTATATGGCAAACTGATATTTCTAAATCTATTAATTTTTCTGGACAAAGTAAACATACACTAAACATCAAGCCTGTGTTGAAGTATTTTTTAAATTTTGTTTGCATTAATGTGATAAATGGTTTCTATAATTAACCTGAAATCGTGAAACAATGAAAGCTGGCCGCTATATATGCCTTAAATTAGTGTTTCTCAACCTTATTTTGTCCCCTATAGTTCATCGGAGGAGAAGTGACCGCTTATCAACACCACTTGTCATGTCCAAATATGTCCATTAAAATGGCCTTTAAAGTAGCACCATTACAAGCAACATCAGTACAACAGTTTTTGTTTCCTGTTTCACTGATTATGAGCAATACTGAGCCATAGATATTTGGTCATCACCTCAGAGTATAATACAAGTTCCTAGTTTTTCAAAGTTTGAATATTATTTATTGTCTATTAATTATATTTGTTATGCAATGTGCAGTGAAAGAAGAAATGACCCACAAATTTGCAAGAAAAAAGAAAATAACCTGAAAAATTAGTAACAGATAACAAAATAAAAACAAACAAACAAAAAAATTGTGAAAAAAAGGGAAATGACCTTGAAAAAGTTCCTGAAAAATTATAATAACTTTGTCACGTGTAATTTGTAATAATATAATGATAATTCTGAATATAGTTAGTATCCCTACCTTTTTCCCCCTAACTTAAAAAAATCAGGTAATTTCTTGCAATTTGTTCAACATTTCCTTTCAAATTGCTCATCACCTTTTTTCCCATATTTTTGAAAGAAATTGAACCAATTTTCTGAAAGTTTAAAGGTTTAAATACTCGTTAAGGCGTCTGAAACTCACAAGAAAAGTGATCCAGGTTTCAAAAGGCTGAATCGACTTTAGAGAAACAGAACAGTAAAAGTATAAATTATGGTTGTAATATTTTGAAGCAGCTGTAGTGCTCTCTTTTAGAGTTTCTCTTTGGTTGTTTCACTTGCTCCTCACATTTTGACAACTTGCTTCGAGCTGAATTATTGTCCCTTAATTTGGATAAAAGCCAAAAGTTGCTGCTGAAAATGAGACTGAGCCTCATGCACATCTGAGAACCGGATTCATGACCTGTCTGGTGTTGGCTTTTATGTAGAAAACATGTGACATTACAACATTTTCTATGTTTAATATTTACAAAAGTATAAAAAAGTTGTGCCATTTTAAGTTGGTTATGGTACAAACAGTGCTTTTTAGTTTATTGTAAAAATAAATAAATAAAAATCCACCAGGCGAAGTCAATGCAGCTTTTTTTTTACAAGTCACTACGTCAAGATGCTGATGATATTTTTAGTATCATTTCTGAAACTGTGAAAGTGGATCTCAAATTATGGGACCCACCAAACTGTGTGGCCTGCGGATTGAAATAAAATAACAGCTTCCCGCCCTGGTTACGGTGGCGATGGTTGTAGCTTTTCCATCCCTGAAGTTAGCATCATAATGTTTTGGCGTGGTGGCCGCGCTGTAAATCTGGCAGACTGAGAATATAACTGCTGCAGCCAGCAGGACACAGATTCATATTTTAAATCTCAGTGATGAAAAAACTCTTCCTGTGTGTGTTTGGTGGCATGTTTCCCAAAAATAATCAGTACAAAAACAAAATATATTTGTCTGTTTGGCTGAGAAGTACTGCATGACCATGCTTGTTTGTATATAACTTAACTGAATTAGGCCAACACGAACGGCACCTGGTGGCTCAGTGGATCCCCATATACAGAGGTTGTGTCCTTGCTGCAGCAGCCGCGGGTTCGATTCCAGGCTCGACCCTTTGCTTCATGTTGCCTCCTCTCTCTCGCCCCCTTTCACGCTCAAACTGTCCTGTCCATTAAAGGTAATAAAAGCCCAAAATAACCACAAAAAATACAGGGCAGCTGGCGGCTCAGTGGATAGGGCGGGTGTCCCATGTACAGAGGCTGTGTCCTCGTTGCAGCGGCCGTGGGTTCGATTCCAGCCTTGGCCCTTTGCTTCACGTCGCCCCCTCTCCCCCTCTCCCTCTCACACTTGTGCTGTCCTATCAATTAAAGGCAAAAATGCCCCAAATATCTTTTAAAAAAACTCTGTTGGAGGCTGTCTAGCATGTAAACTCTGGCGTGCAGATACCGTTAGTCTCGCAGGAGCGCTCATACGTGAACACGGCTCCCTGACTAGGAGCTACAGGCTACAATGAGGCTAAAAACATGATGATAGTAACGTTTTTCAAAACAAGCTGGCATATCTGGGCTTCAGGTGAGACATTTTGTGGTTTTAATATCTATTTTTTTAACGTTTTGAACCCTTTTCCCTGTTAAACTCCGGCACTGTTTGTCGATGATAACATTTTACCCAACTTTCCATCAGCATGAGGGTGTTAATAACCAAATCTCTATTTTTGGGTGACTATCCCTTTAAGGTATGATAAGGTTCAGGTCGCTCAAACTGCTCAGTTAAGGTTGAGAAAGAACTGAATGTTTTATGGTCAGAGGGGATTTAAAATGTCTCTTTTTGACGATGCAGCCAAATCTGAACAAGCCTCATTTTTTAGCCAGTTTGAGCCTAATAATTTTACAACAGCAGTGAAGAAAGAGAAAAAAATCCAGGCTGATAACAAATTCAGCAGTCAAATTACTCTGTTTTTGAAGAAAAGGCCGCTGTTCTTTCCACCCACAGAAATACTGTTTTGGTGTTTTCCAGAGCTGCAGCTGCACAGCCCAAAGGTTGTTTTTAAAGTACCAGTTGTTCCAAGATCATCCTTGCACTTTTGGTTTTTAAGCCTTGACTTAGATTTCCGCCCCCGCAAGGTGAAGTTATAGCAAAGAGCGGTGTATTTTGGATTTGATTCTAACCTTAAACTGGCAATGAGAGGCGATACCAGCAGGGCCGAAACTCACCTGCATGAAAACGCATACGCATACTGGACTGCTCTGACTTAATCGGTCGAAGAAGACTTTTAGAGGACTTAAATCGGACAGAAGACTAAAATCTGACTCCCGAAAGACAGTGTGAGTTTTTAGTAACACACTATCAGATTTTGCAAAGACTGGGGATCTTGCAGGGTCAGTTTTTGCAAGATTACAACCAGATTCCTTTTAATATTTATTACCCATGCGGCTCCAGGTGGAAAATATTATTAAACCAAACTCCCTTTTAAGAAATAAGACTTAATAACAAATTCCTCATGTCTGCAGAAACGCACAACTCTAGAAACACAAGAAAAAAAGGCGTCACATGTCACAAGTATTCCTGTTAATTCGGCATAAATACAATCCATAAATATTTGTGTACAGACTTAACTTTTTGGATTTTGTCGCCTCGACTCGCTGCCAGCTTCCTTTGGTTGGAACTGAGAACTGAGACTTGTTTTTCTGTCTGTCAGGTTCGCTGCTTCCTGTTTGGTGCTGGAGAGAGTGCAGCTATTGGTTGTTGGATGTTCACATTATCGAACTCTTCTTGCATTAACCAAAATTCAAAATAAAAACTCAAATAATATAAATCATGGGGCTGGGCAATATATCAATATTATATGGATACTGTGATATGAGACGACATATCATCTCAGCTTTTGGATGTCGTAATATCTTAAATATCGTCTTTTCCTGGTTGTAAAAGCTGTGTTACGGTAAAGTGACGTCATTTTCTGAATTTATTAGATTGCTCTAGCTGTTATATTATTTTCCTTTACTGGGGCTGGAGCAGTTTTTTAAGGAAAAGAGAGAAAGAGTCACTGGTTACAGCTTCTTAGATTTGATTATTTTCTGTTTTTTACTGATAATCTTTGGATTTTGACAAAACAAGACATTTGAGGATGTAATCTTGAGCTTTAGGAAACACCAGTTGACATTTTTTCACCATGTTCTGACTTTTTAAAACTAAAAAACGTATTTATTAATCAAGAAATTAAACAACAGGTTGAAATCTTTACCCACCGAGTCATTATATTAACATTACTGATTATTTAAGTCTCATTGAGTAAATATTTTGTAAAGACACCGACGGTCAGCCCTACAATATTATAGCAATGTTGATATTGAGGCATTTGGCGAAAATTATGATACATGACTTTCTCTACCTCACCCAGCCCTAATTATACATGTTTGATTGTATCTGAATGTCAAAATGAGAAAAGAAAACAACATAAAACAGCTTATAGTTTTACACCAAATAATACTGTTCACAGGAACAAAACTTATG
The DNA here is from genome assembly GCF_008729295.1 of Plectropomus leopardus. Classification (NCBI taxonomy): domain Eukaryota; kingdom Metazoa; phylum Chordata; class Actinopteri; order Perciformes; family Serranidae; genus Plectropomus; species Plectropomus leopardus. Next base: position 1,940,066 of record NC_056475.1, on the reverse strand, counting down.
ATTTCCTTTTTTCTTTGTAAAGTGTCTTTGAGTTCCCTGAAAAGCGCTCTAGAAATAAAATGTATTATTATTATTATTATTATTTAAACAAAACAAAATTTGTCCTAAAATCCCCAAAACAGCTTAAAATGCTAGAAATGCTCTAAAATCCTGGAAACTTTCCAATATCCTGGAAATGTCCTTAAATCATAGAAACATCCTAATATCCTGGAAACGTACGAAAATACTAGAAATGTGCTAAAATCCCCAAATTGTCCTAAAATGCTTGAAAGGTCATAAAATGACGCTGCACATCTCCAGGATGTGTTGTTTTTATTAATAATGGGTTTTATTATATTTTCCATTGTGCATCCAATTTTTATCCTTGTTTTGATCTTTTTTATAAAGTGGGTTTTATCCATTAGAAGATTCATTCTGTACATTATTTTGTTTTTACATGCAGGTTTTATTATGTCTTTTTGTCCTCTATATGTTTTGATGTAAAGCACTTGATTAATTTAATTTTTATTTTTTTTCGTGTAAAGCATGTTGGGTTGCATTTCTTGTATAAAAGGTGCTACACAAATAGTTTACTATTATTATTATTAAAATCCAAAAGCGTCTTAAAACCCTTAAAAGGTCTAAAAAGTCCCAGAAACATTTATGGGGCTGCTGCGACTGGCCCCCGGCCTCCTGTCATTTTGCCCCCAAACAAAGCGTGTTGAGTAACCCTCGTCTAATGTCTAACATCTTTCTTTTTTAATAAAACAGAGGTTATGTTTCTGTCTTGGTGCAGGTGGTTTGTGTCTCCAAACATGGTCTAGCTCAAATCTCTGAAGCAGCAGCAGCAGTCCGCTAGCACTGAGCCAGGATGTCCAGCAGCTCGGGCTACCCCCCGAGCCAGGGGAGCTTCAGCAGCGAGCAGAGCCGGTACCCGCCTCATTCTGTCCAGTACACCTTCACCGGCGCACGCCACCAACAGGTACAAACCTTCGCCCTGCTCTGTTGTATGTGAGCTAACAGCTGTGTGTGTCAGAACTGTGTCGGCGCTCTCGGCGCTCTCGGCGCTCTGGGCGCTCTGGGCGCTCTGGGCGCTGACGTGTTGATTTTACTCTGCGGCACAGAAGTTAATATTTAAATCTGTGAGCAATAATGATGCTGTTTTCTTAAAGGTACAGAGTAAATTACAGCAAAAGTAGTGCTTCTTGGATCCTGTGATCTTGTTTTATTTTTTAGCTGCTGAGTGCAGGGTGTGACCTGAGACTATAAGGATTCAAAACTATTTTAGGCTCGGGCGGTATGTAATATTCATACCTTTATACCTTCCTGAAATTTGAATGTGGTACGCAGTATATGGCGGTAAAAGTGTGCAGCGCTAACACCCCAACGCCTGGAGTGGAGCGTGCTTCTTCAAATCAGGCTATTGAAAAATAAATATTATACTTTAATATTATTTCAGCTTTCGCTGAGGTGATTTTTTAACCAACATCAGTCCTAATCATGAATATCAAAAATTCATTTATTTTCAGAATTTCAACCCTTAAAATGCCAGGTTTTTATCATGATGCAACTATGTTTATTGATGAAGAAAACACAAAAAAATAATTCTCTCTAGTAGATATTTTAATTATCACAGCTTAGGATATGTCAATCATTAGCAACAACATTGATTTTTATGTATTATTATTTCTGCACAGGGTTAAATACTCAGACTGCTCTGCACACAACATACGCTTTTTCTTCATCAATAAACAAAGTTGCCACAATCAGGCTATAAAAATATTATAAATATGATATTATCATAATAGAAATAATACAAGTCCTGTTTTTCTGCTCTGATGGCTGTGGGATCAAAAATGTCAGTTTGAATGGGTTTCAATGGAGCATTTTTGACCTGAACAGTCTGAATGTAACTATTTAGTTTCCACAGTGTATTTTAGACTTATTGTAGGAGCTGAGCTGCAAATTCACTGATTACACTCAAATACACAATCTGGACTACATTTAGGACACATGCATGAACGCAGACAAAATTATTTAAAAAATGAAAAATGAAAAGAGAATAAAATATGCCAAACAGTCAACAAAATAACAAAAATAACCTTTTTTTGCCAGATTAATACATGATTAATATGAAAAAATATCGTTCAGTTTAGTAATAATTGTGCAGCTCTATAAGGTTCGTGTTTATATGCAGCTCACTTTTTTTTTCGCACGTTAATTTGACTGTCATGAATTTTGGACGGTGTCTGTCCGCCGTTTTGGATGACACACTTCTCAGAAGCTTCCTTTCACAGAAAACTGTCAAAGGTACATTTCTGGACATTTGGATTGTTTGCTTAAATCCGGGACAAAACTGGAGTTATGAAATATTTCCTGTAACTGCACTGGCTTGTCTGGGGTTGTTTGGTCACGCTGAGCTGATAACATTTACGTGTTTTTTACCTGATGGCTTTTTTGATAAAAGCTTAAAATCAGTTTTCTTGACATCGACAAAATTAATGTGGAGCAGTACTTCAAATCTCCTGCTGCACAGATAAACGTGTTAATCTTGTTATTTTAACAGCGGGGGATCAGCATTCTTCATTAGTTTTTAATATTTAGCATTTAGACCTCCAGTTGTGCTGTTTCAGTGTGTTAAACTCGGAGCCGCAGTTGTCGAGCGTTAAAGTGTCCACAGAGTTCATTTAGGAACTTTGCCTTTATTAGGCTGAATACAGCTGAGAGCTGACAGGAAACGAGGCGGGTGAGAGGGGGGCCGACGTGCAACAAAGGTCTCCGGCCGGACACGGGACGTTGCAATTAAATGTTGAGTGAGTGCATTAAATCCCGAGGCCACCAGGGCGCCCCTCAGACAGCTTTTAGCAGCAGCACGCTTCATAACCAGTGCAGAACAAATGTGCAAAAAGTGATGCTTCAGGTCAAAGTTGCATGAATGGATCAGCCGGTGTAGACGGCCGTATTGATTAAAACTGAAGCGCATCTGTTGCATAAGCTGGTTATGTCGCTGGTGTAGACAGGACTTTGCCTCTCTGTCAACATGGCTTCACTGCTGCATCTGTGGACTGTTGCTTTGTTATAGTTTTGCATGTTTTTGTCTTTTCTGATCAGCAGACCTGTCTGTTACTTAACATCAGGGTGTTTTAGAATAGAGGCCAGACTAGATAATCAAAATTTTTACATGATGTAAGAAAAAGTCGAATTATCGTGTTAGCCCGACTAAAACTGGACTTTCAAAATACATGTAAACATGTTGATTATAATAATTTCTCACCCAGATGATGCGATTAGAAGTCCAGTTATCCCGTCACGTAAACACCTCAGTCAGACTTAAACTGGACGTGGTTTTCTGCGCGTGATCCAGGTTGCTGTGGCACCCTCCGAGGGACTGTTTGTCATTTATGAAGGGGGAAGGGGTGCTGCAAAACAGGTCAGACTTTTTTAAAAAGTTTAAGCACTGAAGGGGGACTTTTTTTTTTTAAAAAAAATGGCTTAGATGAGAGACATGCAACTTGAAAAGGAAGTATTTTATATTTATTTTACAAAGAAAATATGGGATATAAATTAACCCCCCCGCCTCTGATAAATAAAGTAAAGTCCCACAACACCGACACAGAAACTAAACGATGTCCTGCTGTGGACGAGGCTGCAGAAAAACAGATTTTAGCTTCCTAAAAATATCAGTACCAGTTTCAGTGTACATTATATTTGAATATTGTCTTTATCTTCCATAACAGCTGATGGAGGCAGCGGTAGAGCATCAGAGCGCGGCGCACTTCCCGGGGATATTTGGCAAATTTCTGTAATCGATGATGTTGATTACATCAGTGAATCGCCCTACAAATGACACAGACGCAACTGTTTCATCTTTAAGTAGAAAAATATTCAACTTTCCCGCGCTCCTGGGAGCGGCAGCCCTCGGCAGACTTAATGCTTTTTTTTCCGTGGCCACGTCTGCTACGTTACAGGAAATATCTGGTGTTAGGGGACTGTTAGTTTGTTTGTTCACGGCCTGTTTATGAAAACACGTTAGTTTTTGCCTACATAGCTCCATTTGGTGCATTTCTGCAAACTATTATTGTCGTTTCATTGTGAGGTAAAGAAGAAACAACCCAGAAATGTATAATAATTCTGTAACAACATTTTGTAATTTGTGATTATGACAGTCGTAGGGGTGCCCAGTAGCTCAGTTGTTGGAGAGTGTGCAGAGGCTACGTCCTCACTGCGGCAGCCGTGGGTTCGATTCCTGCCTCTGCCCTTTTGCTGCGTCATCCCGTCTCTCTACCCCTTTCATGCTTAAGCTGTCCTGTCAAATAAAGGCAAAAAGCCCAAAATACAGTCCTTAAAAAAAATTTAAATATAGTTTTCTCTAGACATTTTCCCTTTGCTTTTTTTAAAGAAAAAAAAATCAAAATCTACAAATTTCTCTCAACTTGTGGAATTATTTCTTTGTTTCCTAAGTTTTTAAAAGAAATCACACCGATTTGCTCTGTGTTCAAAAGCTCAAATTCTTGTAAAAGGCGTCTAAAAGCACCGCAAGAGAAGTGATGCCACTCCAGGTTTCAAAGGGTTAATTGTTTGTACCTCTTATTTTCAGGATTTCACCGTCCCAGACTATCGGACTCACATGCAGGATCCACAAGGTCGGAGAAGACCGTCTCTACTGTCTGAATTTCACCCAGGAACTGAACGGTGAGGCCTCACTTTGTATTATTTAATATTATTTGACATTAGCGTCTGTTATATGTAATCCGTTTTCTCGTTGCCCTTCTCGTCTGCTCGCCATATCGGCAGAAATGAGGCCGATATTTATTTTTTTAAGTCAGTATGTGCCGGTACGTTTGATTTTGGCATCAGCCGTTACTGACAAATACTCTAAAAGTTTGTCGATTCTCCTGTTGGACTTTTTTTTTCCGTTTTACATTCGTAGGCTCAGTTGGACACTCGATAGTAAGGCGCTGGAAGGGAAAAGTCTTTAAATGTTCGGTCCCTTTGGACATTTTCACACTGAGCTCCTTCAGGTAATGTCTGTATAAGTTCGGGACTGTGTCATGTTTTTCCTTTTTCGCCCCCTCAGGAACGCCATGGATGTCCCCAGATCGCAGTTTGGGAATCATACATCCGGACAACCAGATACAGCCTCCAATCCGTCTGTAAAAATCTTGTTTACTTTTGTCCCCAGGCCTCCAGAGAGACGCCATGGTTACGAGCAGCAGTTTCACTCCATGTCATCGCAGCAGGAGCACGAGGCCTTGGAGGCGAAACGCCCTCGCATGGAGACGGTCCCCGAGGCCCACATCACCCGAACGCCTCCCACCGCGGGGGGCATCCTCCCGCCACTCACCCACACAGTGCAGGACAGTCTGAGAGCCACTGTGGAGGTCAAAAAGGTGGGCGCTGTTCCTCTATTTCTATAAATGTCCTCACAGAGACAAACTGGGACACATTCAGACTTTTCTTTGTGATTTATAATGTCAGTGTGTTTGTGTTTGCTGCTGTAAGACAGAGACATGTTAGACCGTTTGAGACGCCGCCTTGTAGATAAAAAGGTAAATTTCAGTGCACGTTTGTTTGGACGAACATTTTTGAAACGGAGCAGCTAATGTTGCTGTATGAAGTTAGCAAAGCGAGATGCCCGGCACGTGTTTCGTGTTTCCAAAATGCAGCTTTTGTTTACATATAACACGTGCTCTGTCTGTTTACCGCGAGTTTGTCAGAAAGCAAAACATTTTCAGACTGATGATTTATTCCCGAGTAAATACGGTGACACAGATTTTCAAAATAAAGGCGCATCTGAAAGAGGATGATATGGATCAATGTTTTTACTTTGCATCTGCATTTATTTTTATGATTGCTGACAAAATTAATTATTTAAAACTGCAGAGGAAGTGTCAGCATGGGAGTAACTTCTTCTTTTTAAACCCTCAGGGAGCTATGTGAATGTATTCATTTTTTATTTAAATTTTCACTTGATTCTATAAAAAAATTAAAGCAGGAAATTTGCTGTATATGAAAGTTTCAGTTCTGATTAAACATTTGCTAAAGGCTTTCAAGAAAAAAAGGTTATTGTTGTAGTTTGTTATGTTCCAAATTTTAAATATTGACAGAAAGATTTTTATTTTTTATTGTAAATGCAAATCGGTTCCAAATATCAGTTATTAGTCTCATTAACTGCTAATAATTGGTATGAAAAAACAATGTTGATTGACCCCTAACATTGCCCTAATAAATAAGGTAAATAAATAGGCAACCGCCATAAATTCAGGACTCACATAAGTGATAAAATAAATAATTGTTAAATAAAAAAACCCTAAAACGCTTCTCTATCACAGAGAGAAGGTAGACGGAGGACCTTTACAGCCTCACTGGCTGCGTTTTGCAGAATATGCCTGCAGGGATAAAAATCAAACATCCCGAGCTGCTTTTTCTTCTTCACAAACTCACTGAACCTTTGTGCTTTCGCCAGGAGTCTCAATTCACTGTCAAAGAGTCCCCGTCCCCCGGAGGACCTACGCTTCACATGGGGGACGAGCAGGACACCTCTCCCTCCAAACTGTCCAAGGAGGAGCTGATCCAGAGCATGGACCGCGTGGACCGAGAGATCGCTAAAGTGGAGCAGCAGATTTTCAAGCTGAAGAAGAAGCAGGTTGGTAGTGAAACCTTTTGTTTCTGCTCAAACACAATCGATGTTACGTAAGAAATCTTGGCACCAGCATCGGTGTCACTGGCTATTATGATTGAGCAATAAGCCACGATATGGGACCGAAGTGGTGTTAATTTTAGAACAGCGAAGACCAGTTGTTAAACCTCAAACATAACCGGCTTGTTGACGATATGAAATTACATGTAATTATAAACCACATGTAGAAGTAAATGTCTTGTAGTTGATTTTTTGGGGGATTGTATATTCTTTGACCGTTCAGTCTAGCTACAATTTAAATAGAAATATTGTAAAGACAAATGTAAAAAGATGTTCTCAGCTTAATTTGTAGCTGCTGTGATAGTTTTCCAGCTGTCTTTGTGCTCTCTGGCGTTAATGAAGGATGTAGCTGCTAAAGTAAAAATGAATTAATCGAATGAATGAATCGATAACACTGTTAATATGGTATTAAATGAACAAAAATAATCTATACATAAATGCGTGAATTAATTGATAAATATCACATAAACTGATATTAACGTTTTAATTTGCGCCTTCATTTATTTACTTTTGTATTAGATTACAGATTTATTTTGTTACTATTTATTTCTGACTTTCATTTATTAGGCATTGAAAGAAATGCATAGAGAAAAAAACACAGATAAATACACATACAAATAAAAAACAAATTAAAATGAATACAAATAAAAAACAAAAACAAATAAAAATATTTTAATTAAATTCTAAAGAAAGATTTTTAAAAATTAATAATTTTTAATATTATTTGGATTATCAAATAAAATAGGAAAGTATACAAACACAGACATGTAAATAAATTAAGCAAATTAAAACAGAAATATCAATTAATTCCAAATTTTATTTAATCACTTAATTAATGCCTGTGTTAATTTTTAATATTATTTTTTTTACATTTAGTATTACATATAGTACATATTAATTTGTTTTTCAAGTCATTTGTATAATTTTTTAATGTTGGCAGCTTTCATCCTCCGTACTTTTTAAGTCCTGCAGACCAGTTTATTTCTCACTGAGCACCAGGATGGATTTTTTGGGAATAAGAAATGTTTGAAAGCAATTCACCTGGGCTAAAAGATACGTTTATACATCTAAGAAGTGTGTTTCCGTCAACTACTGTACGTCTTTACCCAATAAGGTGCTCTCAAAAACTGAATTTCTAGAGGTGCAAGCTTTTTTTTTTCTACGGATTATTTTCCCGTCTTGTTTTTTAATCTAGTTTTTTCTCCCGTTATCTTTTTTGGAATTCTGTCTCATTAGATAGGAATGTAAAATCATGTTTCCCGGGAGAGTAAATCTCAGTTTTCAGTCTGTGTTTTTTTTTGTTTTGTTTTATTTTTTTTTTACAGGGCTTTTAGGGATTTATTTGTTTTTTTTGAGGTATTTCAGGAACTCCTAATCTCGTCTCTGTAACCTGGCAGTTTACATAACCTTTAACTTGTAAAACATTGACCCACCAAACACTCACCTGTTCAAACTGTCAGTTCTGTGAAAAAAAAATAAAATTGAACAAGCTTGCAGAGGGCGATCTGATAAAACCTCCATGGGCCTTCAGATCAGATCGACTCGGTGCAGATGCCACTGTTTTGTCCTTCTGAAAACAAACCAAACACAGATACAAATAGTAGAAATGGGTTGATTAGGAGAAAGGCGGCCCCCTTTATGTTCCCGTGTGTTTTGTATCGTGTGTTATTGGTCAAAATGTTTTGTGTTGGTGTTTGTCTCTTAGCAACAACTGGAGAGGAAGCAGCAAAGCCAGTGGAGCCAGAAAAGCCAGTGACCCCTCCCCCAGTGGAGCACAAGCATCGCAGCATCGTCCAGATCATCTACGACGAGAACAGGGTTAGTCATCTGCCGCACACACCGAGACGCACCGACAACAAGCACCAGCGCTCCTTTTGTTATTTGTTGTTGTTGGAGCTTTTCTTTAATATCTCTAATTTGTGCATCCTCAAAGCTGCAAGAGGCTACTTTTTTTTATTTTGATAATTTGTTTATTTGGATTCAATTCTCTTCAATGCAATTCAGTTCAGTGCAGTTTAGTTCAATTCAATTCAATGCAATTCAATGCAGTTTAATGCAATGCAATGCAATTCAATTCAATGCAATTCAATGCATCTCAATGCAATTCAATGCAACTCAATGCAATTCAATGCAACTCAATGCAACTCAATGCAACTCAATGCAATTCAATGCAGTTTAATGCAATGCAATAACACTTAATTCCTCCCTGAGGGGCACTTTGTAAGGCAACGCAGAGTAGTAAGGTAAAAAAAAACTACATAACGACAAAGACCTAAAATAAAACAATGACTTGGGTAACAAAAAAAAAAAAAGAAGAAAATGCAATAAATAAAGCTGCAATAAATAAAAAGGTGTAAACATTCACTTCACAACAGTCATCTTTAATTAGGTAATTTTTACAGAGTGAACCATTTTTTCCATCTTTTAACACTTTTAAAGCAACAATAACATAAAAACAGAGATATAAACAGAGATATAAATGAATAGAAATAAAAATACAGGGTTAAGTTATATTAAAACAAAATATTCAAATTTTAATCTTGAAGCCGAATTGAAAAGGTAATTCTTTGCATTACAAAAAAATCCTGAATTATATCATACCAGTTCTCTGCTGGTCTGACTGGAGCCTTTTCCTTGTAACTGCTTTTCTAGCAGCTTAGCTCAAAATTCCCAATAAATATTTAGTTTTTTATATTTTTAGATGTTGAGACTAAAATGCTAAACAGGAACCATCCCACTCAAATGTGATTGTTATCCCAAATATAGTCACTAATTCTGCCCAAAACTGAGTGATGAGACTTCTGAGCAGGTTTCATAAAAAAATCTCTCTCTCTTAGCCCAAACAAGAGGATACTTTTCAAGGGTTCAAGAAGTTTATTTTCCATTTGTACATGCACAGACCGGCAGTACGGATACATTTGCGCAAGCTTAGTGGTGAAAAAACAACAGAGATAAATAAACACTGTAAAGTACAATTAAATACACACCATAATAAAATACAACAAGTTCAGTTAGTTTCTTTTGTTTGTCACTGAGCTGAAATTGTGCATCTTTCTGAGAACATGTGGGTTCCCGCTGTGTCCTCACAGCAGGGCCGACCACACGGTGACCACGGCCGACCAGGGCAGGTCTCCTCCCCGAAACCGAACCCTTAGTGATGTCTGAACACGAGTCTCGGGACTTTTAGTGGCTGAATCTCTGTGGTTTGGAGTTAAGTTTTTCTCCAGTGTGCCTGTTTGTGCTTCGAAGCCTCATTTTACAGTTTCGTTTTTATTCTGAGGCCACGTTTCTTTAATATTTCATCTTTGTGCATCCTGGAAGAGGCTACTTTTCTTTTTATTTGACATTTTGTTTATCTGGATGCAGTTCAGTGCAATTCAATGCAGTTCAATGTAATTTAATGCAATAACATTTTATTCGTCCCCGAGGGGCAATTTGTAAGGCACGTAGAGTAGTAAAGTAAAAAAATATATAAAAATATACCCAACGACAATGAGCTAAAAGACTTCACATTTAGAATTAAAACAGACCTACTAAAAACAGAAAAGTCTTTTCTTTGCATTTTTAAAAAAAATCCAAATCTGAAACAGTTTTTTTAGAGCAGAGTTTATAAATTTTAGATCATTAAAAAATGTTTACAAACCTTTTTATTTATTTTTTGAGAAAACAAAACTAAACTGAAAGACTAGAAGGTTCATACAAAGGTGCTTAAAGTACTTGAATTCGACACTCGGATATTTAAGTAAGTCCTGGAATTCCTTGAAAATCACACATTTTTAAGCCTCCGTGCAGGCGACAGCCACAGCTGGAGGCATGATGTTTTTCGGGCTGACTGTGGTCAAAGGTCAAAGTCAAGTGTATTGTGGTTTTATGCATTATATTGATGTTTTGCAGAAGTGTTAGAAAAAAGTCTTTTTTTGCTACAGTGTGTGATATTTCCTTATTTATTCTTTTTTTTAAAGGAACTATACTTGAAACTAAAAATCGAGCGCAGAGGCAGGCCTCATTATCTGTATTTCAGCTGAACAATTGTGTGTGTGTGTGTGTGTGTGTGTGTGTGTGTGTGTGTGTGTGTGTGTGTGTGTGTGTGTGTGTGGAGGTCACTGTAGTTCATGTCTGTCAGACAGTGTTGTGGTAGGAGACAGCTGAGACACGCCCTCCTCCTCAGTCAGCCGTTAACCCTTTAGGCTGTAAAGCTGCTCCAGCGCTGTGCGCAGCGGTCGGTCTGGCAGCAGAGGTTGTTTTTTCTCAGTCTGTTGACGTCGAGTTATGAAAAAAGGAAAATCAAGAGTCAGTCAGTGTTTTCTTGCCTGAGCTAACAGTCTTTTTTCAGATCCAAGAAAACCCTTTGAATTGTGCAACAGAGGAAACATTCTTTTTTTTAAATTTTATTTATTATTTTTTTGTGTCGTGTTTTGCAGCTTTGACATTTGTGCAGCTGCTCACTTTCAGATGCACAAACTTTAAGATCAAATAATATGTATCTGAAAATAATCAAGCACCCATTTTTTTCTTTTCTCAGGACTAAAGATTATTATTATCAAAGTTTTTTTTAATCATAGTTTTCTATTTTTATTATTTTTTATTGTTAATATAATACATATTTTGTTTTTTGTTGGTTTTCTAACTTTGTTGTATTTTTAAAATTTTTTCATTTCATATTGTTTAAGATAAGATAAGATAAGATAATCCTTTATTAGTCCCGCAGTGGGGAAAAATAATAATCAATCAAGCACCCATTTTTTTATTATTATTAAGTTTTTTCTTTAATTATAGTTTTCTATTTTTATTGTTGTTGTTGTTGTTAGAATACATATTTTCTTTTTATATTGTTGGTTTTCTAACTTTATTGTATTTTTAAAAGTTTTTCATTTCATATTTGTTTAAAATAAGATAAATAATCCTTTATTTGTTCTGAGTGGGAAAAATTCACAATATTACAGCAGCTATTCGGTACAAAGAAGTATAAGCAGCGGAGGAAACAATACAATTGTAAAAAGTAATTACAAATATAAAATTATTAAGATATTAATGAGTTAGATAATAAAAAACAAGGTGCTAAGTATGATTTTAAAAAAAGTGCAAAAAACAGTAACGTAAATAAATAGAAAAAAAAATACATTTATATAAAGAAATAGGTTTATTTATTACTATCAATGTTATTATTATTGTTTTATTATAACCCATTTTATTCATTGTTAGTGTAAAACTGTTTCCTGTATATTTATTCTCATGTTTAATTTTTTTTTTATTTGTAAATGTTTATTATTAGATTTATATTGACCTCGTAATTAAGAATATTTTCTGTTTTTTCTTTTTAATTTCCAGAAAAAAGCTGAAGAGGCTCATAAAATCCTGGAAGGTCTTGGTCCTAAGGTTGAGCTGGTAGGTGATTTAGCGGTTAATGAAAATATTTGCTCTGAGTTTTGAGGAGCAGGGCCCGCTCAGGTCAGCAGCAGGTTAGATATCGCTGCTTGCCTAATAGCTGATGATTAATCCACTGTTTGTTTGCTCTGTTTTTTCTTCTTTCTTAGCCGCTCTACAATCAGCCATCGGACACAAAGGTGTACCACGACAACATCAAAACGTGAGTATCTGCTTTTGCTCCACTGATTCATTTAAAAAAAGTCCAAAAGCACCGGAGCAGATGCTCGGCGCTCTAACGGGATCTCAGCCGAGGAAAGTGTCAGGGGTAACGCTGACATCAGCGAGATAAACCCGGCTGATAATTCGGTCTAATCTGATCGCAGAGTCACCCGCTTCAGTTGCCCGACTGACAGTGAGGAGAGAGGAAGTGAAAGGGCGTGTGCGTTAAGTGTTGGGGTTGTGTTGTGGGTCGAAGGCCAGGGCGTCTCGGATGAAAAATGTTATCAGCGTGCAGCGTGAGAGCGGCCCATCTGGCTCGCTCTTTATCAGGACAGAGACCACCTCTGTGTGAATCTGCTGCACAGGACGCTCTCTCAGGGTCAGCCCTCCCCGCAGGCCGCCATCATGTGTAAAACACAACAGTTCGCTGTATTTTGGACCCTTAACCCTTTAAAAACCTGGATGGACATCGGTGCTGCGTTCCCTTTTACAAGCTACTTCACACTTTGAATCCTGAAAAAAAACGGTTTCATTTCTTTCGTAAACTGGGCAAAAGGCAACTTGGCTGGAAATGTCCGGTAAACTGGAAGAAATTAGTAAAAGGTGAAATGATAAATACCCCCCAAAAATAGTTTAAAAACGTGAGGATTATCTGGGGTGGCCCAGTAGCTCCGTTGGTAGAGCGGGCACCCCATGTACAGGGGCTGTGTACCCTCGCTGCAGCAGCGGCTGAGGGTTCGATTCCGGCCCCTGGCCCTTTGCTGCATGTCATCCCAATTTCTCTCCACCTTTCACGCTATATCTGTCCTGTCTCAAATAAAGGCAAAAAAGGCAAAAAAAAAAAAAAAAAAGTGAGAACTATCAGAAAATTTGCAGAATTTTGCAAAATTTAAAAAATAATTATATCATAAAGAAAAATATATAATAAAAAATATCTAAAATAAATACTTTTTTTTACTTATTTTCTGGTAATTTTTCTTGTAACTTTTTTACTAACTTTTTTTGCAAAAAAAACTTTGGCCATGGCATGTTTTTGAAAGAAATCAAACCAATTTGTTAAGTTTCAAAGGGTTAACGGTGCAAATGAACAATGATATCCATGATGTCCTTTGTTTGGTGTTGGCAAGTAAACCAAATTTTTCCCTCAAAGATTTTTCTAATTTACATGTGCAGTTTTACGGAAGTTGAGAAGTGCCGTGCTTGTGATACATTTTTTTTTTCTTAGAAAACTCTTCTCTAAAAATCCCAAGTCAGTTATTTAGTAACCTCAAAATAACAATCCCCCTTTTCCCATGATGATGGATAATTTTTTAATGATTTTTAAGAATATAAAATGCATATTTCTTTATTATTTATCACGAGATAAGCAATTTTTGTTTTTTAATTACAAAATAATTTATATTTGTGCCCAAATTTTAACCCACATTGTGATTCTTGTCAAAAAAGACCAAGAAAGACCTTTATTTTCAGCAATAATTTTCTCCCATTTGATAAAACTTTTTAAAAAACAAAAACATAATATTGCACATTATATAAATTCCAGTCATAACAAATTTAAAGTTATTCAGCTGTAGTATTTTTTTAATTAATTCTTTTTCATAAAAAAGGAGCTCCAAAGTAAAAAAAATATCATGAAATAATCATCTTTCATATTACCTTTTATACAAAAACTTTTCTTTCTAGGTTAGATAAAAAATCAAAAGGAATTCCTGCTCATAATTACCCTGACTATGAATATTCTGTTTTCATATAGTTTTATGTGTTAAGTTTTTGAAAAAAAAGAAAAATATAATCCACATTTTTATTTTAGTCTTTTGTTTTCTCAATAATTTACATAAATTAACTTTTAATTTTACATAAAAACAAGCTTTGTCATCTTGAAATTATTAAATAACTCATGATCTTAAGGTAACGGCACTAAAAAAAAATTGCAATCACGGCACTTCTTGGCTTCCGTACACTTGTACTCGCTGAAGGAGGCACTCGTCTCTCTCAGCCCGGATCTTTTCTTCTGAAAATAAAAGGTTTCTTGTACTTTTTTCATGTGTTATGCAACTTTGTGTGCTCTCTGTTACTCCAGTATTTTTTGCTAATGAACAAAGTAATTGTCATTTCACTAATTAGTGTTGTTTTCTTTTAGCAAACCAAGTCATGAGGAAGAAGCTGATTTTGTTTTTTAAGAGGAGGAACCACGCATCGTAAACAAAGGGTAAGTGTCCCTGCTGTTTGGACAGCATTGTGGACGTCCCAGGTATTTGTGTCAGCGCTTGGACACAACATTTCAGGCGCCACCCGTTCCCATGGTCGGTGCGGCGGTCAAAATCACGCAGACTGTTTGCACTCGGATGACTCAGCTGACCAGCGGGAATATTATTGGATTTTTTAAACTTTTGATACGCAGTATTTCCCTGTTTACTTAAAGCTGCAGGATATTGTCTCACTCTGCAGAAATTCAACAAACTGCATTTTTTTTGTTTTAACTTTTGCGTTTTTTGGGGGAGTTTCACCACACTTGGAGAGGACATAGTTTTAATATTACACATAAGCACAGTTTTCCCCCCAAGTTTTGTTTATTGAAATTTTCAGGGCATACATGTATCAGTAGTTTCATTTTAAAGTTCTCAATTCTGTATTCATACAAACCTCGACACAACACGGAGAATTAAGGAGATGAGAGAAGAATTAGTTAAAAAAAAAAAAAGAAGACTTTAATGTTAATTAAATATTTAAATATTAATTTTTATTAATATTAATTATTAAATATTAATAAGTTATAAAAACACCCATAATAATAGTAATGATGATGATAATAATAATGATAGAATAACAATCTAAGATTTTTAAAAAAATCAAGAGTAAAATAAAAATACAGTTTACAGTTCAAAATAACATTATAGAAATAAAGATAAAATGAAATAAAAGGTAATGTTGACACCAAAAAATCGAAGTAAACACACCACATGATTGCTTCCCTGTAGTAAAAATAATAGAAATAAATTAAAAAAAAATAAAATACAAATGCAATATATAGTAAAAAAATGCTATATAGAAAATAATAATGAAAATATAAATATATAAAAAATAATACATGTAACATTAACAAGAACATAGAGAAATGCGTTATTAACATGTTATTAAGTTTGACAGCGCTAATAAAAAAATATATATAAATGTAAGAAAAAGGAGAGAACTGATATACCAGGCGTTTAAAGGGTTAAATATGCATTAAAATTATGAGTATTGTCACATCGAAAGAACAGATTTTAGAAACACGCTGGCCAATATATATATATATATTTGTATTTCCACGGCTCAGTGAGTCCCGCCCTCTCTCTGCTCCCTGTCAGGGTCACTCGGAGCATTTTTGAACAATGGCAGAGTGGCCTCACGCCAAGATGGAAGGTGAAATGTTTTGCCTCTCTCCGCAGAGGTGGAAACGAGGCTGTATTGTCCTCCCAGCGCAGGAATCTTTCCATGTCTTCACCAAACGGTTTTGACTCCTTTGATTTCAGTTTTTGATGCAGTAAAGTTCTATATTTTTAGCTGTAAAAGACGGTCTTTGTTTTTGTCCTTTAGGACTTTAATTGACCAGTTGTGAATAAATCCACATGTGCAAAAGACGTGAATGTGTTTGTTGAAAGTAAGCTTCTGCAAGTTTTTGACTAGAACAAGCTGTACCTGAATCAGGGTCACGCATAGTGACACAGACGCAAACCCCACAACAAAACACTAACGAGTTCCTGAACGCCACGAAACTCTCTCAACTCGTCTGCTCCCACTTTAACTTTCTGCAGCTTCTCTGTAGGTTTTCTTTTTTCCCTTTAATCTTTGATACTGTAACACTGATTTCAGTGACATGTATTTTTAATTTATTTATGCTGCATTCAGATGCCTTTTACAAACATTTAAACCCTGAACAAATTAGTTTAATTTCATTCAAAAACATGGGAAAAAAGAAAACAAAAACAACTTGACAAGAGATGTCCCTGCAAATTGCAAAAAAAAAAATGTATATGTAGAAAATAAAATTTTTTTAAAAAAGCTAGGGAAAAAAATGTCAGAAACTATGTTTTAAAATTCGCATGATGATTATATATGTAAAATTATTTTTTAAATAATTTTATAGAATTATTATAATTTTTTAAGTTCACTCGTAGGACTGCAGGAGAAACATTCATTTGATTTTTAATAAAATGCCCAATTTTATTGATGATGATTGTAAAACCCCAAACTTAAGTAAGTCGCCCATAAGTAATTTTTTATGGGCGACAAGAAATAAGTATATTAAATTTTTTAAAAGCTGGGAAAAATTTCCAGACGGATACATTTTTATTTTTATTTATTTAACCTTTATTTAACCAGGCTGGTCCCATTGAGCTGCAGACGGAGACAAAATACAATTTCACACATTTGAATGTAAAAAATTGTAAATTTAAACTTTAACTAAAGTTCCTCAAATTGCAAAAAAAAACAAACAACAAAAACAAAACAGTAAAATGTGACCAAAAATGACCTAAAAAATTTGTTTTAAAAAAAAGAGAGAAAGGGAAATCATCAGAAAAGTATTATATAACTAAGGAAAAAATATCAAGAAATTTTATTTATAATTATGTATTTAAAATTAGGCTACAGAAAAAAATAAATCGAGAACCTTTTCCAGATCAATCCCTGCTTAATGTTTTTTTTTTACTTTTGTTATTTTTTTGTTGCTAATTTCAGTAATTTTCATGTAACATTTTATTAATTTTGTGCAAATGTGCAATTCACTTTTTACAATTTTTGATTTCCTTTTTTTTTGTACGTATCCTGCAAGCACTTTTATTTATTCATTTTTCGTACTGATGTTTTATTTCTTCACTCAGATTGCAGAAAAAGTAGTGCTTTTGAATTTGGACGCAGGTTTACGGGGATTTGGATAAATTAAAAACACAGATCCCACTGTTTCGATTGCATTAAAAAGTTTAATTTTTTGTTATGTATATAGTGTTTGTTCTTTATATCTGACAGTTTTTTCCTTAAAATTAGATTTTAACAAACTGCTATAAATTGAATTGTCACGCCTTTTTCTTTTATTACTTGCCAATAAACAGCCCCAATTTTAAATTAACTATGTTTATAAAATGGTAAAGATCTCAGTACATTTTGAATCCGTGTTACAGTTGGCGTTTAAGAATACAGTGTAGATACAGTCGACAGATTTTATTTTGTAAATATGAAAAATAAGGAGCTTCGTCATTGTGTTTAGTTTTTTATTTTCCTTCAGGATTTTTTGCTTATCGTATTAAGCTGGGAGGTGATTATGGCTCATGTTGTTCTGATGGGTGGCTGTTCCTCTGATTTTTTTGATTTTTTTTTCATGCGGTGGTGCACACAGAACAGAAGATCTGCCAGCGCTACGACCAGCTGATGGAGGCGTGGGAGAAGTAGGGTGGAGCGGAATGGAGAACAACCCCAGACGCAAAGCCAAGGAGAGCAGGACGCGGGAGTATTACGAGAGGCAGTTACCCCGAGATCCGCAAGCAGAGAGAGCAGCAGGAGCGCTTCCAGAGGTAAACATCTGCACCGCTCAACGCTTGATGTGAGGACGTTGTGTCGTGGTACAATATGCTCTCTGCTACGATTGGTTCCTGCTCCATCACGTATTCATGGTTGTTTCGTGGTCGCAAAATGTGAAAAAAAAGCAAGCAAAAAGCAAATTTTTTAAAAAAATAAATTATGGCCTTCCAAACCACAAATTTTTAAGAGGAAAAAAAGGCAGAATTTTCTCTTTAATAATGGCCAAAAACATTTCAAAAGTCAATTTTATTTATAAAATTGTGTTTTAAAAACCCTGTTTTTGCATGGATAATGAAAAACAAATATATTCCTCTTAACTTTCCTCTCTCTGCCTGCAGCTGTGCATGTTTGAGCTGAATCATTTAACACAACATATTAAAAACAACAATGGTGCACATTTCAAGAAAAGGAGACGTGCAGAGGAAAACCCAGAAAACCTCAACGGGCTCGACATGTGAAACTATCAATCAGTGCATACGGACTCTAACATTATTGTAAAACGTCGCCGTAATGTACCTCCACAGGCTGCACCCTTTAAATCACTAAATTGCCCTGTTGTTCTTCAGGTCTATTTAATAATGTTTTAAAAGTTAGTTTTTTTCCCTCTTTGACCAGAAATGTTGGCATTTTCTACCGCAGCCGTGCAAAACTATCGGCGAGTTTGTTTGTGCGCCAAGCTGACCGTAAACAGACTTAGAGGCCATGAGTCGTAAAACTGCGGTTTTAAAACCCCAAATATATTCAAACGTGCCATTTACAAGTCCAAAAAAATGCTCCTGAAACCAAAAATAATGTTTTCATTTCGTAATCAGAAAAATGCTTACGTTCAGAAAAGGCCACGATAACGTTGGCAGCCACACGCAGACGTTTCGAATCGTCTCCTGTGTTTTTTAAGACGTCTTTTCAGCTACGGCCCAAAGAGAGGACGGTAGGTGATGTGCGGTGGCCTACTTTGGGCAGAGACGCTGTGTGTGGGTGGGAGACGGGGTCAGGGTCCAGCGTCTGGTTGTTCCTGGCGCTTGCTGACGCTTTGTGCTTTCATTGAAACCTCCAAGAAAGAGTTTGCATGTCAGCACTGTTTATTTCAGACTGCCAGACCGTGAAGGAGGAAGCAATAACCAGTAACTGTGCAGAGACTCTCTTATTCATTAATAATGGTCGATACAATCATCCTGTTCATTAACAGAGCTCCCAAACATGGCTCCTGTCGCCCATATTAAAAATCCGACCGTGGTTTTGGTTGGAAAAGAAACAGCTATGAAAAAAATTGTGGAGGCTTGGAATCTTATTTCCTCTGAAAGGAATGCAAATTTAATGTGACATTTAAAATAGAGTTGTAACATTTGTTTTTTGTGTTTTTTTTCTGCAGGGTCGGGCAGAGAGGAACGGGTCTTTCTGCAACGATTGCAAGAAGCGAACACGAGATTTCGGAGATCATAGACGGCCTTTCTGAGCAGGAGGTGGGTACTCACTGGAGAGCATTTTAACCCTGTGAAATATGAGTAAAATCAGCTTGATTTTCTTTCAGAAACATGGAGAAAAAAGGCAAAGAAATTAACCAAAAAAAATTGCCAGAAATTAGAAAAAAGTGCAAGAAATAAAAGTTTTAAAAAAAACAAAACCAAAATAAATTATATTATATTATATTATTATTATTTATTATATTGAGAAAAAAGGTCTCAAAACTATATTTGGGAAATATATTGGGGAAAAAAAATATTTATATATATATTCACATATGTATTAAAACATGTTTTATATAAACCTGAATTTATTTAATATTTACAATTATTTAATAATAATTTTGAATGTTTTTTTTTCCTTATTTACATATGTATTTCTATATTAATTAATTCTACGTTTTCTACATTTATACACATGTAGTTCTAATAATCAGGAATATAGCTTCATTTTTTTCATTTTTTTTATTTATCTCTCTTTTCTCTTTAAACTAATTTTAGCCAACCAAAACACTTTTCTTTTCCAAATATTTTTGACTGGAAAAAAACTTGACACAGTGCTGAGCTGCAAAATTAATGTTCAAGTTCTCAGTTTTCAGATGATGAATGCAACTTTTATGCTGAATATACTGTTGACCTGCCAACTCCCCATTACGGATCGCCTGTCCCCCTAAAAAAGACAAAACGTAGAAGAGGTTTATCTGCATACGCCGTAGATGCAGAGAGCTGTTTTTTGAGCTGCTCTCTGTTGGGAGTAACTGTGGTCGCCTTCTCCGTCTTCGCTCCACAGAACAACGAGAAGCAGATGAGACAGCTGTCCGTCATCCCTCCCATGATGTACGACTCGAGCAGCGGCGAAGTGAGTGAAGTTCATCAACATGAACGGCCTGATGGACGACCCCATGAAGGTGTACAAAGCCGGCAGTTCATGAATGTTTTGGATATCCGAACACGAGAAGGAGATCTTTAAGGAGAAGTGAGTTTGAGTTTGTTCACAGTTTGTCCCTCTGAGTCTGTAGTAGAGCCCGATACCGATTTTAGATGGAAAAATTCACAGATTACCGATATGGCGACCGATAAAGTGAATTTTTGAGCTGCAATGAAAATTTCTGTGTGGATTGTGTTGTGTTCTGATTTTGTACCAAAATTATTACGCAAAAGTACTCAGAAGGCTGCTTTCTAAATAAACAACTTTTATTCAACAATTTACTTATTTAACATTTAACAAACAAACATAAAGAATGAATGAAAATAAAATAAACATCAGTTCTCTATGTGTTCAGCATCAGTCTTCACTGACAAGTCAAATAAAGGATATAAAAACAAACATCAGTACTGTTTGGTCTTTGCTGACCATTTAAATAAAGAATAAATATAATAAATAAATATCTAAATAAACATCAGTACTGTTCAGTATCTGTCAATTTCTGACCATTTAAATAAAGAATAAATATAATAAAAATAAATATCTAAATAAACATCAGTACTGTTCAGTATCAGTCAGTTTCTGACCATTTCTCAACCTAAAACCATCGTTTTTCTATGTTTTTTGGTCTGTAAAAAAGTTTTCTTATCAGCGCATATTGGGAAAAAAAATATATACGCCTGATATTCTCCGATATATCAGGCTCATATCGGCCGATAATATCGGTTTGACCGATATATCGGTCTGGCTCTAGTCTGTAGTATAATTTTTAGACCGTAATGCCGCCGCTGACGTGCACTGATGATTGGCTTCTCTTTCCAGGTTTGTCCAACACCCGAAGAACTTCGGCCTGATCGCCTCTTACCTGGAGAGGAAGGTAAACTGCTGCCTGTATTTTCACATTTTTTACGCCTGTTTTTTTGGCTGTGAAGGCTGCAGCTGGAGGTATTATTTTTTCTGGTTGTTAGACCGTCACCATACGGAATTTTCCTCAGATTTAGCGCTAACATCCACCTGGACTCAAAGATGAACTAATGAGATTTTGGTGGTCAAAGGTCAAGGTCACCGTGACCTTTGAATGATATCTCAGAAACACCTTCAGGGATTTTTTTTCAAATTTGGCACAAACATTTAAGTGGACTTGAGGATGAGCTGGTTAGAATTTGCTGATCGAAGGTCAAAGGTCAAGAACACTGTAACTTTGTAATTTGTAATTTATTTATTTAACCCTTCGGGCTCACTCTAATATTACACAATCTTGTATTGCACAAAATGCGCTTTTCAAAATCTTTCAAAAGCTTTAAAAAAATATTACACATAATATTATTTTCTACTTTCATCAAGTTATTTTTATCCAACATCAATCCTAATCATAAATATCAAATATTCATTAATTTTCAGAATTTTAACTTTTAATATCAGGGTTTTTATATGTTTGGGTTGATTTAAAAAAATTTTTATTATTTTTTTTAGTTTTTTTTTTATTATGTTTTTTTTATTATGTTTTTGGTATTGTATGTATTTTGTGTTGAACTGCACCTTCCTGCGTATTATTTTAGTCTTTTTGTGTATTGCACTCGTCCAACTTTGCATTGCACGTGCTGCACAGCAGTTTCCCTCGGGACAAATACATTTCTATTTTATCTCACGTCTTATCTTTCATATTCTGGCTCTCGTTTCAGTGTGTTGCCGACTGTGTCCTTTACTACTACTTGACCAAGAAGAATCACAACTACAAAACGCTGGTGAGGCGAAACTACGGCAGACGGAGAGGAAGGAACCAGGTAAACATGAGATTTTATTACATACGTGTTTACAGTTTGTTCCCTCTGTGCGTGACGAGATGCTCGCTGTTTCCTCTTTGAAGCGGTAAAAAAATTTAAATGGAGACGAGCAAAGTTTGTTAAACTTTGCAGAGAAACATGAGTATTTTCGGGGAGTTTGTAATGGTGACGCCTCTGTCAGGTGGTTTGGGCGTTTCACGTGCTGAATTGCAGCATCGGGTTTGTGTGACTGTTGCTGCACCTGTTTCATGTCTCTTCAGACTGACGGCACATTTAGAGGCTGTGTGCACGGCAACACTTCTTGCATGAAACATTAAACTTTTGTTGAAGTTTGGTCTTTCGTTCACACGGCAACGGTGTTTTCGGGGCCTGAAAATACAAACTTTTGAAACCTGGTTCCAGAGTGTGATTTGGAGACCCGAGCAAATGAGCAACTTAAACAGAAATGACCCAAACATTTGCATAGAATTAATTAAAAGTTGCAAGAAAATGAACTGAAATTAGTATTAAAAAAAAAGAAAAGTAAAAGGAAGAAAAACAGAAAAGTTTCTAAATTAAAGAAAAAAATAATTGAAATAATTATTAGGAAATGGTATCTACATTTCCTGTAGATTGGAGAAAAAAAGTTTGATTTAGGAATTTATTTAAATTTTATATTTAGGGGAAAATGTCCAGAAAACTATATTTCTAATAATCATATTTAAATATATAAAAGTAATTTTCAGAATTATTTTAATTTTTAAGCACTTTTTTCTAGGTCATATTCTCCCTTTTTTTTTGTCTGTTTATTTTGGTCCCCCCCCCCAATTTTTGGGTAATTTTCCTGTAATTTCCTTCTTCAGTTGCTCATTGCCTTCTTCTAGATAAATGAATAATTAAGCCTATTTGCCCGGGCTTCACTGGGCTAATTGTGCAGTCTGAGCTCCAGTTTGACTTTCTTGTTTGTAATTTTTCCCAAAGATACATGAGCATGAAAGATCCAGTATATACACTTCACACAATACACTGAAATACAGATTAATAACGGCATTTAATTATATAAATAGTTTGAATTTGTGGAAAATGTGTTCAGGAAACTGATTCTGTCGCTCGCAGTTAACTAGTTAGGCAAAGTTTTGAGTCTGATTATAAGAGTTGAACCGAGTCCTCCGAAGTGCAGTTTGGTTTCGAGATGTGCGGAAGTGGCCGCAGTGTTAAGAGGATGATTTTATTTTCTCCGTCTGGAAAATGATTGCTCACTGAGGAAGAGGTGGCTCCAGTTAGTCTGTGTGCTTGACACTGTGACAAATCAATCTTTCTTTATGGAGCCACATGAAGCAGAAATGACAATAGAATCAAACAGAGAGTCGTGTCTTTATTTTTCCCACGAAGAAAATGATTAGCAGATTAATCAATGATTAAAACGATGGCTGCAGCTGCAAAATGGCACTTACAGACAAACTGGTGTCTTGTTGAGGCCTTTGTTTTTACACAGGGTTTGTACAGTCGTGAAAAAACGGGGAAAATTAGGGAATATGTAAATCACATTTTTTTAAACTAAATATACATTGAGAGTTTGTGAAAGTCATGGAAATCACGGAAGTCACTTAAACCTCTGCAATTACACATGATGTGTTCAACATTTCACTGTCGGAAATGTGAAAATTCAACGATAATTTCTGTTTTAACATTTTCTGGCTGTGATTAAGGTGTAATTATTATAATTTTTGAAAAAAAGAAAACAGGCTTTCTAATACCACAAGCCAAGCGTTTCGATGGCATGTTTTAAAGAAAAAAAATATTTTCTTAAAACGTCGCCAAAAAAATAAAAAATAATTGCCAAAATGTTTTCTTAAAAATCACAATTAAAAAAAGGCAAAATGTTCTCTTCAGAAACTGCCAAAAGGAAAAAAAAGGATTCCTTTAAACAGCCAATTTTATAAAGATAAAGATTTAAATTTATTTTTTTAAAAATTAATTAAAATAAATAAAAAAAAAGCATGCCTTCCAAACTGAAGAGCCTGCTGGTCTGGAAAGCATGTTTTAAAGAAAAACTGTGAAAATATTTTCTTCAAAAATCACCAACAATTAAAAAACATACAAACAAAAAAACCCCAACATTTCTTTTAAAGAAAAGCCTATTTTTTTTTTAAAGTTTTTTTTTTAAAATTGCCAAAATGTTTTCTTCAAAAATTTCCAAAAAAAGGTTTCTTGAAAAACTGGGGGTGAAAAAGCCAATATTTTATAAAGAAAACATGCCTTTCCAACCAGTGGGCCCATGTTTTCCTTTAAAAATCAGCAGTTAAATAAAAAGAAAATACAGCTACTAAACCCAAGATTAGCAGAAGTTCCTCCTCAGTGATTAAAAAAAAATATTTGACATGCTTTCCCTCTTTTTGCACCACCTCTCTCCTGTTATAAAGAGCAAACAGTCTCTTAGTTATATTTAAATACTCAGTTCTTATCCTGTTCTAAATTCATTATATTTTTATGTGATATATATTTAAAAAAAGTTCATATATTAATTAAAAAGAACCAACAAGGAGTTTTGTCATTTCAGAGAATGTATGGGTTTTAAAATTTGCCTCAAACTCATGGAAAGTCACGGAAAATTACTGTTAAAAATGTGTATGAACCCTGTTTATAAATACAATTGTTGCACCAGAATCCAATAACAAAGATGCACCGTGTCACAGCGCTGTGTTGGCTGACATTTAATATTGATTTCACTCATTCTGATGTCCGTTTTCTCCTCGCCGGGCTTCTCCCTGCTTCACAGATGTGTCCTCGTACAGGACATTCTGTCTCTGCGTCGAGTACATCTGCTGTGACACAGTGGACCGGTTGTGGACAGTTTCTTTACATGGGAGGGGGGCGCGAGAGTTCATGATTTACATGCTGGACACAAAGATGGTGACTTTACCAAGTGACTGGTACAGTTTCTTCACGGGTGATTTGCGTCAGCCATATTTCATTTTTGCTCCATTCATAGTCTGAGGACTCTGGCAGCAGCTGAGAGAGGACTTGTCTTTCTGTGATGTAAGTAAGTGTGGAAAAAATGTCTTTGTGTATTGACAGCTTGTGACTGAAGGCTGTCTGTTTTCGGAGGACGCTGCTCGCTTCACACGTTGGTTCTTTCTTTTTGTGCTTTAATTGTTACAACATAATAGACGTGTTAAACAAGATGACTGCGGTGTTTGTTTTTGCACAGTTTGACAAGAAGGCTTTGTTTGAGTGACGGATCGTAGCATCAGACAGTCGATCTCAGTGAGATAATCAGAAAAAAAAGGATCGCTGGTCCAAAAGTCGTCCAAGAACACTGATGAATATGAGGTTGTTGTTCATGCAAGCTCCGGCTCAGCATCTGTAGTGAGCTGGATGTCATAATATCAGTTTCGTAACGCGTATTCAGACCAAACGGCCCTCTAGGGAGCGTCCCGAAGAACTACATAACTTCATGGGCTGTTTTTCTGTTTGTTTTTGCACCTCTAATACGAACGCTGAAGACGAGGCAGCTTTATTTGTATAGAAGTGCTTTACAGAGCACTAAAAAACAAAAATATAATAAAAGATACAGATTTACAATAAAGGAGTTAAGACATGATATATAAAAGGTAGAATTGTTTACTAAATGACTAAGAAAATTATAAAATAAAAATCACCATTAAAAAAGTGCAGACAAGAGGTGCAGAAGTAAAAAGATAATTGATTTAAAATGAAGTTTAAAATAATTTGGTAAGCAGTGTATTAAAAAAAAGTTTTTAGCTTTGACTTGAAAGTGGTCAGAGTCAGGCTTTTCTAACATCACCTGCGAGGTTATTCCAGGTTTGTGCTGCATGATAACAAAACGCTGCTTCACCATGTGAACGCTGGCCCAAAATGTCAAAATTGCATTGTTTTTCCCTGTTACCTGGGCTGAGATTATGGTTTAAAAAGTAGCAGTACAAATAAAATTACTCTTAAAGTTATACTGATATATAGAGGTGGGAGATATATAGAATATACACAATGTGTTGCAGCTTGTTCTATATCTGCAATATATAAAATCACTATATGGCAAACATTGAGTATAAATTGTCACATCAGTTTTAAAAGCCACCGGTGTTTTGGTTCTCTCGCTCTCAGCTCTGTCTCTCTCACAGACACACACACAAAGCAGGGCTTTTGCAGAGCTCCAGACTGTGATTATTTGGTCACATTTTGTGCCCATGGAGCGCTAAAAATACTATTAAAATATGAACTGGTGAGCTTTTAGTTTGTTTCCAGCTTACATGTTTAACAGCGCTGCAGTACCAGTCTAAGTTAATAAGTGGTAGTGGTGGAAATATGAGCGTGTTTGTATTTGAAGAGCTCCGATCGTCACATTTTGCGGCCACGGAGCACCAGCACGAACTTGCAAATAGTAGTAATATATGAACTGGAGAAATGTTTGTTTGTAGCCTGCTCACAGTGAATGAATCTTCATGGTTGGGTTATTTTTAACATCCAACTGTTGACCAGAAGTATAATAAAAGCACCACGAGTCCCGCTTTGAATTATTTAATTAAAACAATCCTTTTTAAAGTGTCATTATAAAATGACTTTGTTTAACTTGGTTTTAACAGTATTTTATCAATATTATTATAAAAGTAGTGTATTCAACTTAATTATATGACAGTGGCTACTTCATTTAACTGCAGTTCAGTCAATAATTTTGATTTTTAGTATTGAACACTAGTTTAAGGGACATTTAAAAATATCAAGATATATATTGTGTATCGCAATATAGCCTTAAAATATCGTGATGTTATTTTAAAGCCACATTGCCGAGCCCTACCGATACAGTGTGGCGGTAGTCGTTATCTCTCAATTTGTGTAACATTTCTCATCAAATTGCCTTTTTTCTCGTGTTTTTTGAAAGAAATCAAAACAATTTGCTCAAAGCAGCACAAGAAAAGTGATATTGCTCCAGGTTTCAAAGGGTTAAAAAGCTTCAGTCCATCTCGTGGTTGTTGAGATGGCTGTTTTTTTTTTAAATCTTCGCCTTAATGCACATCAGGATGTCGTGGCTTTCCAGGCTGCTGGTGTGACTTAACAAACGCAGCCGGAGTGAGTCATTAGAGGGAAGGAAGAGGACGGAGCGAGCAACAGCGAGAGCGGAGGAATGTAGGCCGACTGAGAGAAACTGGGTGAAAAAACCCTGAGCGAGACCGAGTCAGCGCTGGCAGCTTATCCGCTGAGTGTGTGCTGTTGGGTTTTTTTTTTCCATTTCCTCTTTCTTGTGTTCCTCACAGTAAGAGAGTGAGCGAGAGAGAGTCCCCCCCTCTCTGAAATAGCAGAGTTGGTACAGCCCAGCCATCTGACAGGCCCAAAAACTCACTGTGCTGCTGTGAGTGCCAATCAAAGAGGAGTGCTCGGCAGGGATTACCTTGAGTGACCCTGCATAGATTAGTGCGTGCATGTGAGATGGACAATTCTTTGGGCGGCTTAAGCGGCCTGATGACACGCTTTCCCGGAATATGTGCGGCGGTGCCGTGGCCCGGCAGCCCTTCTAAGGAGCTCTGCTATGGTGCTGTCCTGCCCCTCTACTGCTACCGTTACCACCGCTATGGAAGCACTGGAGGGTAAACTCACATTTGCAACACCAGTAAGCTCGCAGCAGAGCAGAGGGGGGTTTTTGACCAGCAAATGAGCGTGCAGGTATGTCACCGGCCTCAAAACCGCACAGTTTGCTTTCTCGGTATCTTCTCATTTTTGCCTGTTTTCTTCTGCTCTGTTGCCTGGCTGCTGTTACTTGAGGCTTGTAGGCAGTCAGCTATTTTAGGGTAGTTTTTTTCCAGGACATGTGCAGACATGGTTTCTAATTTAGCAGAGACTATGAGGAGTGCATGTGTGTTTTTGCTGTTTCTGGGAATTAGTTTTTTAATGTCATATTTTATAGTGTGTCAGGCGTTTAGACACACTGGCGGCTTTGTAACATTCCTTGTGCAAATGTGCTTTAAACGTGGACGCCTGCATCCCCCAATGAATCCTAAAAAAACTAATCTAAATCAATTTTCTGGCTCGGCATGCACAAAACCACAACAGTAAACACACACTCTTGTGGAAGCCTGCACAGGCTACACCCCCCGCTGTGTCTGCCACCACTTTACTTCCAAAAGTCTCTCGCTCATATTTCACATCTGTAAAACACGTTTTTTCCACAGTAAAAGAACATTTTTTTAGCAGTTTTTTCTTAATTTATGTAGCTTTTCCTGTGTTTGAGTCGACCTGTTTATGTGCGGGTCAGTGTAGGACAAGCTGCAGCTCAGTGTGGCGTTTTATGATCATCTGTATTTAATATCGGCTGTTTATTATTGCAGAGTTTTTATCTGCGTGACAACTGCAGGAAGTGAAGTCGCTCTGTTATTGTGCAACTTTCATTTATTTCAGTGACCTCCCAAAGCTTTCGCCACGTTTGTTGGGCAGTTTGCACAACAAAAAGTTGCAGCAATGTTACCTTTCGAGCTGCGACGATTGGTCGATCAACAGAAAATTGATTATTAAATAAACATTTTAGCAATTTTTTAAGTAAAAAAAAGAAAGCCAAACATTTGCTTCATAAATATGAGAATGTGATGTCTTTCTTTGCCAGATGTAAAATTAAAGCTCTGGATTTTTGGACTGTCAGTTGGATAAAACTATTAAAAGAAAACAAACAAAAAAATGATGTTGATCCAGGTGTGAAAGGGTTAACCCTTTCACACCTGGATGATATCAGTTTTCTTGTGCTGCGTTCAGACGCCTTTCACAAGCATTTAAACTTTTAAAACTTGAGCAAATTGGTTTGATTTCTTTTGAAAACTTGTGGGAATAAGGCACTGAGCAACTTGGCAAGAAATGGCCCCAAAATTGCAAAATTACTAGAAGATAATCATTTAAAAAAATGTAAAAATGTCCAGAAATCTAAAAAAAAATGTATAATACTACTAATAATAGCAATAATAATAATAAAAATTATGAGAATTTTTAACTGCTTTTTAAACATTACTTTAAAAAAATCTTTTTTTTTTTCAATTTCAGTTAATTTTCTTCTAACTTGCAACTTCTTCCCATACTTCTGAAAAAAAAAATCAAGCCAATTTGCTCAGGCATTAAACAGTTAAGTAAAGCACAAATACTCCCCAAATAATACTCAAGCACTGTAACAAAGTATTATTACTTCCTTACATTACACCTCTGTCAAACTGCTCTCTTAAAAAATAGAATAAAATGTACAACATATAGGTCAGCCAATACGATATCACAGCTTTATCAGACCCGACCTCAGCGCCACGACTCGAGTTTCAACAGGTTTGCAACCAACAAGCAGCCGAAACTCTGCCAGATCTCCCGCTGGCACCGTCTGCTCGACTCTCCAGACCCTAAATCACCACATCACCGATGAGTGAGTGGGCACCGGCGTCCTCGGTCACCCGCCCTCAGCAAAGAGGGGGAGGGGAGCACCTGGAGAGACGCCACCTTTCATTCTGGCAGCACATTGTTCTGCCGTTAACAATCAGGAAATGTTGTCAATAACATTTCAAGAAGCGTGCTGATGGAAGTTCAAAACGTCCGCAGCTTTATTTCTATTGCAGCCACCAAACTAAAGGTCGATATTTCCAATCCAAGGACACGTAGGCGTGTTTTGGAGCCATGATGGAAAGGCGAGCCCCTCATACGTGGGAGCGGCCACGTATGAGGGATTTCTGGGAGCTGATAGTCCACGATTTCACAGAGGAATTTTGGATTCGAAACTTACAGATGATCCAGAGTTATGTGATGCAATAACAGCTCTTGCAGCTCCTGCTGCATCATGAGGGAGCCAGTTCCTCCTGAAGAGCACATAGACACAGCATCACGTGACCTAAAAAAGACTAAAAAGAGTTTCCAATGCAGTTTTGCGACATACGACTTTTTCAAATCACCTGAAATATTACCTCATGCAAGCGTAAAAACTTTTTTGCAATTAAATGGGAGTTAAAAAAAAGAAAGCGTTTCCATTAGGCTTATTTTATAGTAGTATTTAAATTTTGCGCAATTTGAGTGTTAATGGAAACCCGCCTGTTATCTGTAAATATCTGTTTTTTATTTGTCCTTGTCTTATTCTTTTTCCGATTTTCTTTTAAAAAATCTAGTAATTATAATAATAATAATAATTATTATTATTATACATTAAGCCCTTTGTCAAATCCTGTTAACGCCCTGTAAATATCTACGTATATAGTTGGATAAAATATGAGCCTAATATTGGGATTTTTTTTCTTCCCCCATATTGGCATAGTTAGATCTTTTATTTATTTATTTTTTTGAGAATGTTACATAAAAAAGGAGAACAAAATAAAGCATGGGCAAGAAAAACAACACGTGAATACCCATCGAACACTTTCAGCAAGCAAACACAAATTTTTCTTATCCAAAAAGGAGCAGGAGAAAGTCGATGCACATCAAATTCTCGCCCCCTTTTTTTTAATAATTTGATAAAACAATAAAAATAAACACATTTTGAACTTGAATATTCCCAATATCTACCCCATATTCACCTCACACACCTTGATCTAAACAAACAAGAATTAAGAGAAAACCAGCATCCTGAAGTTTTAGTTTGGGCTGAGCTCTAACTGTATCAGATGATGGTGGCGTCTGTAGTGATAGACATAGTCATAATTGAGCAGCTTTTTCATTTCCTTTTCCTGCAGTGAAATTGCCTGAGCACAGAGCGAGAGATTCCTCCGGTGGCCTCGGCTCTGTGGTAGGAAAGGGGAGATTGACTTGTGGCTCCGTCATTTCCTAAATCAAACAGCACTTGTGAATCAGCAAAAGAGGGGCAGAAATTAAAACTCTCAAAATATTCAAGCCAGGTCGAGGGAAAAGAGCTTCATTTAAAAACACTGAAGAACCGCAGAACCACAGGGCCTCATTGACTGCCGGAGAACATCTGTGTGGGAGAAGAGGCAGGAACGCCACGGCGCTCCGGCCACCTCCAAAGCAAACACGAGCGCTCCCTGACCCAACCAGAGCAGCGCTCACTGAAGGACATGTACGGGGAGGATAGCTGATCTAAAACAGACCGGTCCGCTCTGCAAAAAAGCTGAGAGCGTCCGGTGCCAAAACATGCTCTGCAGGCAGGAAATGAGTCAAGAGTTTAAGTTTGACGTTTTTTTCTCCACATACATCAGCGTGTAATCTGAGCTCTGAATCTGCAGGGCTTTCCTTAAACAATTCAACAGTGCAGCTGCGTCATCGCACCGAAGCCATCGCACCACGTGCTACTGCGAATACTCCCACGCTGCTTTAGCTGCAGCGCTCTAAATATGGGTTAACACACTTTTGAAATACTTTAGATAGCACCTACATGTTTAGAAATTCTGGCGAGACACCTGATCTGCAGCAAAAAATAAATGCAAAAGCAACTTGTTAGCTATGGAAGACAAGAAAATACGTAAGCATCGATAAATAAATATAGAAACAAATACCAGAGTAACTAAATTGGGAAAGTAATAAATACAGAAAGTATTAAATAAATGCTCAACAAATAAATTAACACATAAAGAAACTCATGTAGAGGTTAGGACCTCATTAACTTACAGAAATACAAATGGTGGAAAAAAATAAATGTACAAATATAAGACATTTATTTATGACTGTTTAATCATTAACTTTTATTCGTACATTTATGCATTTATTTAGTTAGTTATTGATTTAATTTTTTAGTCGTTACTGTAATTATCCATTTCATTATTTGTTTCTGGATTTATCCATTACTCTATTTATTTGTTATTTTATTTTTTGAATACCAGAATCAATCAGGTATTGTTTTTTATTAATTAATTTCAGGATTTTATTTTCCTGCATTTATTTAAACATTTATTTAAAATAATTTTTAATTCATTGTTATTATTATTATTTATTACATTATTTATTTTTATTACTTTCTGTATTTTTAAAATGTATTTATTTATCTCTGTATTTACTTATACATTTATTTATTCATTTTTTTTTTTTTTTAATACCTGAATTAATCAGCTATTGTTATTTATTAATTAATTTCAGGATTTTATTTTCCTGCATTTATTTAAACATTTATTTAAAATAATTTTTAATTCATTGTTATTATTATTATTTATTACATTATTTATTATTTCTGTATTTATTAACTTTTTTATTACTTTCTGTATTTTTAAAATGTATTTAGTTATTCCTGCATTTATTTGTACATTTATTTATTCATTAGTAGACACTTTCAGTGTCATTTTTTGGCCTCCATACTAAGCAACAGTCTTGATGAATAAAGAGCTATCTGCGATGACATCAACCATGAATCAAATTTCCAGTTTTCTCTACAGTAGATTTAAAGGGCCTGAGGGGACGGCTGTGAACTGGACCAAACCTCAGATAGCATCACATGCAGTTTTGCTTTTTGGGTTTTTTTTTTTCCAGTGCTGTAGATCTGATTGTGCTGGTCATGTAGTTTCACTCCTAGAAGGCAAAATCCCTCCTGATTATTAGCTGTCTTTGGTTCGAGCAGCTCGATTAGCACTGCTAATTCAGACCGCTGTGACAGCTGCTGAATGGCTGTTTTGTGGCATCAGACTCTGCTGTACGATTCGGCAGACAGACTGCTCGTGTGCAGAACCACAGCGTTGTGAAATACGGCCATAACCCTGTTTTTTTTTTTTTTTTCTTTCTGTTGTTGATGTTGTACCGCTGTCTCTTTGCCTCCATCCGTATCTTTTGCCTTCGCCATCGCGTGAAGCACATTCCTTGGCCCCATCTGGTACCAGCATGGGATGTTTGGCTTGGCACGGCCAGACTTGTTCCAGCACAGCGCTCTCATGGAACAGGCAGGAGGAAGCTTTCTGTGGTTACCGCGCCAGCAGCGGCGATAAAGAATGCAGCTCTGTCCTCAGTCGCTCTGTCCGACCTGTTTTTAAAAATGCACTTCTGAATGATGGACAATGAAGCACGAGCAAACAGATAGTAATAAAAAAAAGTTTTACAGTGCCATAAAACTGCACTTTACACCGTCAAAACTTGGAACTGTGCAATTTATAGGACATAAATCATGCGGTGCGTTCCAGCGAGGATGTTTCCACATACTTTTTGAAATATATTTTTATGGTTAGTTTAAGAGGCGTTTCTGTCTTTTATTTAATTATTTATTTTTGTTTTTCTAATGCTTGCATTTTACTGTTTTGCACTTGATGGGATTGCATCCAATTTCATTATACATGCACAATGACGTAAAGATATTCTATTCTGTGCTTTCACTCGACTTTTGTCGACAGCGTTATGGGAGCGTTGTGCATAAACCTGGCATTTAATAACCCCAACTTGAATAGTAAAGATTATTGGTACAGAATAGAAGTCGACCGATATTGGTTTTTCAGGACTGATACCAATTATTAGTATATAATGAGACAGATATTTGGATGGATTTTTAATATAACAAACTCCGACACAAAACTGTGCTGAATTGCCTTTGGCAAATGTCGTTGTCTTCTGTTTCATCTGAAATTTAATGCGCGTTCGTGACGTCACCGTTCTCACCGATTCACTCAGGTACACGGTTTCAAAAGTTTGTGTTTTCAGACCCCAAAAACGCAGCTGTTATGTGAACGAAAGGCCAAACCGCAACAAAAGTTTAACATGGGTTTAAATGGTCCCTGGGCTTTTTGTTGTATTTCTTTAGTTTTACCTTTAGTGTTGAATATTTAAGAGACTTTTCAGGCCCATATTCTGTAGTATAATTTTCGACGGTCCTCTGGGCTCACAGGGCCACCGCAGGCACTCCTGTACCGATAGAAGATATCTATTTCTTCATAGCAGGCAGGAAAACTTGATTAAGAATAGATATAGTAGTAAAGAAATGAGGCAAATGAAGTGTTGTTTATTCTACATCTGCTGAGCTTTATAATGTGCTAAAGGGTCGTTTTTTATGTATATCCAAAATAAAGCATTGATGTCACTAAGAGCTGAAAACTATTCTCTGCTTTTGTTTCATTTTAGATGAAACTTAAATCACTTTTACTGACCCAAACGTTGACCTTTTTGTTCTTGTTTTTAAGGAGAAAACGCTAAATCTTTTTTTCCCGTGTTTTTTTTTTCTCCAGCAAATAACACGTCCCTCACAAGAAGACAAGTCGGACGACAAAAACGAAGAGGACAAATCTGAGAAAACCGAGAAAAAAGAGGACGAGGAAAAGAAGGACGAGGAAGAGAAAGATGAAAAGGAGGATTCCAGGTGAGTTGTGATTATTTTTTGTCGTGTGCAGGTAAAATCTCCCATTAGCATCAGTTTGGGGTCTGATAATTAAATGTGTTGGGTAATTTTTGGTATTTTGGTATTGGTATTGTTGTGGTCTAAATTGTTGAATTAAGAGAAACTTAAAAAAAAAAATGCAATGCAAGTTGCAATGTTTTTAAACTTTTTTTTCCCTTTTTCTGATGGAAATTCATATATATATATATATATATATATATATATATATATATATATATATATATATATATATATATATATATATATATATATGATTTATTCAAAATTGTTTATTTATTTACTGGCTTTAATCAAACTGGCTTGATTCCTTCAGCGCGTACATTAGATCTGGATGCAGCAGCCTTTGTCATGGTGATTTTGTTTTGTCTACATATAAATATATATAAAAAAGAAAAACAAAATTATAAGTATGCATAGTAGTAAACTATTCAGGAAAGTTCACAAATCATTCATAGATTTACAGGTTGATCAATATAGTGATATATAATAGTGAATATAATAATTTATTTTCTCCCATTTTTTTCAAATATGTATTTGGTTTCTAATTCTCATAATAATATTCTCTATTTCATGTATTTCATTCACAAGGTCTTTTATGATTATTTAAGTTGTCATTTTTTCACCAATCTCTTGTTATTTATACAATTATTGCTGCCCTTATCATTAAAAAACAAATAGGGTCTTCCTTTTATTTTTTTCCTTGAAGTAAACACAGTGGGTTTTTGCTAACAGAGAAGCCAAACATTTATTTTCTTATTGTATTTTCCTGCTGTGGTTTTTACAATATCGTAGATACATTAATGTATACGATATGAGTTCACATCATGCTATACCTTAAAACTGCTGCATCTCAACTGCACCAAAAACTACATTGATTGGTCCAATTTGCAGAAAAGTTGCCACAATTGGATAATATTACGAGGTCACGATAAAAATTCACAGGGATCCAGGGATGGATTTGCGTTGATAGTCGCAATATTCATTAGAGTCTTCGTTATGTTTAAATGTGTATTTTAATTCGATGACCCTGCACAGTTACAGCTGTGTATGTCAACAATATATTTTCAAGCCTATTAATGAGAGAAGTGGCTGTCACTTGTGGTTTTTAAGAAGCCATGAAACAATAAAGAAGAAATCACAAAGCTGGCTTCACATTCAGCTTCAGTGATGCAGAGGATGACTTTTATCATATTATAAGATTTAATCATTGAGCTGCTCCTTACAATCATGTGATAAACACAACGCAGATTCTGTTCGTGTCTCATAAAATAATTCATTGAGATCTGAAACAGTGCAGAGATGGAAAGATTTCACATCCCCAGGCCCTTGGTGCAGCGATGCATGTTCAGGGCCTAAAGGAGACTTGGAAGGAGGAGAAAGCGTGTCTTTTTTTTTTTGGTGTGTTGCTAACAGACAAAACAACTCTTAAAAAAGTCTTATGGGCTCATAATTATTTTTTTCACAGTTTTCCTTATTGGGATTTTCAGGACATACATGAATCTGTAGTTCAGTGTTTTAGTGTCAATGCACATTTCCGGAAAAGTAAATATACAAAGGTAAATGCCAGTATAAATGAAGAGAGAGATAGTAGCGATAGTAGTAGTGGCCATAAAATTTAAGTCAAAAGACGCAACAACAACATATTATTATTATAATTATTCCGATAGTCCCCAGCGCAAACATGTCCGACATCCTGCGTGGACATGTCTGACAGTGCGCTCCAACGCGGACATGTCCGACATCCCGCTCCAGCACTTGGACATGTCCGATAGTCCCCAGTGCGGACATGTCCGACAGTCCGCTCCAGTGCGAACAAGTCAGACAAACCGCTCCAGGCCGTGGATATGTCCGATAGTCCCCAGTACAGACATGTCCGACATCCAGCACGTGGACATGTCCGACAGTCCGTTCCAGCATGCGGATATGTCCGATAGTCCCCAGCGCAGACATGTCCGATAGTCCCCATGCAAGCACGGAAATGTCAGACAGTCCGCTCCGACACGGACATATCCTACATCCTGCTCTAGCGTGCGGACATCTCAGACAATCCTCAGCGAGGACATTTCCGACATCCCGCTCCAGTGCGGACATGTCTGACAACCCGCACCAGCACGCGGATATTTTGATAGTCCCCAGTGCAGACGTGTCCCACAGTCCCCAGCGCAGCAATGTAAAATGTGAGAACAATGTGTTTTAAGGAGTAGCGCTGGGCAAATAATTGAAAAATAATCGAAACTGACATTCAGAACCTCTAACCCACATAATCTTTCCCATGTTGGGAATTTCGGTTATTTAGAAATTCTGTTAACTCTTTCCCCAACGGGACTGCCAACCCCCACGCAAATGCCGTGCGTCTCACATTTTTAGGCTCTGTCTCACACTCTCATGACACAGAGGAAAATCTCACGCCAAAACAGAGCGAGGGTTGAAGTGTTGAACAATCATGTAAAAAAGTGAACGACTCTAAAACAGCTGAGTGTTTGACAGCCACAGCATTTCATCATCGCGGATCAAACAGCTGATGGTCCAACAGCAGCGCAGTGAGACAAACAGAGCGCAGCTTCTCCTCAAAGCAGGTGGAAACACAGAAGTTTGACAGAAGTTGAAGTCAGAGTCCTGAAGTCAGGAAGGGTTGGCCTATTACCAGCACAATGTGCTTAAATTTACCTGAAGTTTGTTTAAGATTCAGCTTTTAATTTTTATATAATGCTGGAAAGTTTAATAAATAATAATAAATCACATGTTTATTTCACTCCAACACACCATGGTCACATGAAACTATCAGTGAACTATGAGGGCAAAAACCAAACCACAAAGAAAGCAAAATAGTTGTTCATTAATTGTTATTGGAGTAAAATGTTTAAAGAGTTAAATAATTATTAAGAAACATACATTAAAAAAACATCTAAATAATAAATAATTGGTAAGAATTTAAAATGAAATCATATAGAGATGGTAATAGTGCTCAAGCATAAATTAATTAATTAAAAATCAAATATAAAAAATAAAATAAAATAAAAATATAATTTTCAGCAAAAAAACAACAATAAACGATAAGAAAGGAAATAAAAGAAAATAAACAATACCAATTCTTTTTCCAAAGATAAAAAAGTTGTTAAATGTTTACCCTGAGGCAGTGTGAACAAATTGAAATGTCTTTCTTGTCTGTTCAGTCATTGAGGAAAAGACCAGATCACAAAAAGGGGCCTGTTATTGCTGAGTCAAAAGGGAATAGATATTTGCTGTACCAACAGTCTCTAAAGCGGTGTTTCCCCCTCCCCCTCTTCCAAAAACCACAGGGACATTGGCAAGGACAAAGACAAGTGTGACGGTGGGGAGGACGAGGACGGAAAGGAGCAAAACACGCCGCGTGGCAGGAAGACTGCCAACAGCCAGGGCCGCCGTAAGGGAAGGATCACCACACGCTCCATGGCCAATGAGGCTGCATCTGTGGCGGCCGAGGAGGCGCCTCCCTCTGCCCCCGAGCCTGCCCTGCCAGATCCTCCACAGCTCCCTAAGCCTGATCCCATGCAGAAGTCCATGAAGGAGCCTGCAAAACCCCAGACTCCAGTAACTTCTATGGATGCTAATAAAGGTGAATCCTCTTGGAGATGCTCTCTTAAAATTGTTGAAAAATGCCAAACACTTACTGACACATTATCGAATGAAAGGAAGTTCACAAAAAATACAGTATATCATCTCAAAATATATTTGAAGATGAGAATGTTTTGCATCAGATTAGTCCATTCATTGTAGCACTTATGCTGTTGTTATATTTTGAACGTAATTGAACCTGATTTTCTTCACTTGTGGCGTTTGTGTGTAGTTCACTTTGTAGCTCACTTAGCTCAGTTTTAGCAACGCCACAGTAACAAAAAATAGTCACATCACGACATCTGAAAAGTTAATCTCGAACCGTAAGCCCACAGTTTGTTGTCATTAGTTACACTAAAGATTTGTTTTGATAAAAAAGCCAACGTTAGATGTTACTTGCCAGTCTAAAAGCAACGTTGTGTGTTCAGCATCAAACAGCATCTTTTTACTCTTTTTAAAAGCTGTCTCTCGTGTTGGAAAAAACCACACCAATCAATTCTCTACAAATTTATTCTCATAAAATTACGACTTTATTACAACTTTTCCCCAATAATATTATGACTTTATTTTTTATTTATTATCATATTGATTATTATTTATTACTTCATTCTTGTTAAAATCAGACACAATTCTCGTAATATTATGACTTTTTCCTCATAATATTGCAACTTTTATTATTTTTAATTATTATATTGATTATTTGTTAATACTTAATGCTCATAAAATTTGCACTTAATTCTTGTAATATTACAAATTTATTCTCATAAAAATACGACTTATTCCTCATAATATTACACCTTAATATTATTATTTATTATCATATTGATTATTATTTATTACTTACTTCTCGTAAAAATCAGACTTAATTCTCGCAAATTACGATTTTATTCCTCATAATATTATGATATATTTATTATTATATTTATGACTATTTATTATTACATTATTCTCGTAAAATTCTGACTTACCACTCATAATATTACAAATTTATTCTCTAAAATTATGACTTTTTCTTCGTAAAACTACAACCTCATTCTCATAATGTTATGACTTTTTCCTCATAATATTACAACTTAATTCTCAAAATTACGACTTTATTCTCGTAATACTCTGACTTTATACTTTATCCTTGAAATCTTTTTTTTTTTTTTTTTTTTTTTACATGACCCTAATCCTCTGTTGTAGTTTATAGCCTCAAAGTGGACAGTTGTTTTTGGGTGCTCACTGCAAAGTGTCAGAGACAGACTGTCCTGCACTTCACTTCACTCAGGAGGCTGTATGCAGACGTCCGTCACCATGGTGATGTGCTGCTCTGCTCCTGCGACTCAGTCACACACTCGTGCTCTTCCACCCTTTTAAAATGTGTCTCTCCGACAATGCCGGCTCAGATTTTCAGGTATCCAGGAAGTCCCTGAGTGTTAAGCTTGTTGTGACGTTAATCTGTGTCATTAATTCACTGTTTTGTAAGTTGCTTCTCTGCCACCTGCTCCCTCCCTCTGCTGCTGTCTGCTGAGCTCTACCTCTCCCAGCAGTCTGAGTTATGCAAGGTCTGCCCTATAATGTGATTAACTGACCGTCTGCAGCGTGTCCTTCTATCCTCTCAACCCTCTGACCTTTCTGGCCCTGTTCTGGGTGTATCACGGTTTACGTAGGAGTGTGGTGCGATTCTCTCTTGGAAGATGACGTCTTGATGCAAAAAACATCAATAACCGGAAATGTGAAGATCATTTTTGGGGTCTTTTTTGGGCTTTTATTTGTGAGTGTAGCTGGAGATGTTTTGTAATTTTGTAAGACGTTTTACCCAACTGGTTTGTGAAACATAACCGATGTTAATAATAATAATAACAATAACTTTATTTATATAGCACCATTAAAAACACAGTTTACAAAGTGCTTGGCAAACTAGGCAAAGCCGAGGCTGTAAACCCCAGAGTTAATAAAACAATTTAGTCAATAATGCCGACAAAAGGCAGACAAGAGCGAAGGCAGACAATTAATGTTAAATGAAATACTGGTATAATAAATTTGCTCAACGTTGATGACATAGTCATTTTAGACATTCAGTGAGGGAGAGCCGCAATACACTGTGTGCTCCATATATGGCCAACCCCTGAAGTAAATAAATTTATTTTTGATACTGATCATCACACGTTTTGTTTTAAAAATTGCAAGTAGTCACTAGAGCCCGACTGATGTGGGATTTTTGAGAATGATCCCGATATCAATTTTTTTGGGGAAAAATTCACTGATTACCGATATGGCGACTGATACAGTAAATTTGTGAGCTGGAATTAAAAAAAAAGAGAGAAATAGATAGATTTTGCACTGATGTGACTATGCAAAAGTACTCAAAAGGCTGCTTTTTTAAACAACTTTTATTTAACAATTTACTTACCAATATTACACACTAAAAAAATAAAGAATAAATAAAAATAAGTTAAACATCAATACTGTATGTGTCCAACATCAGTCTTCACTGACCATTAAAATAAAGAATATAAAAATAAAATACACATCAGTACTGTATGATCTTTGCTGACTATTTAAATAAAGAAATACTATAAAATAAATATCTGAATAAACATCAGTACTGTTTAGTGTCACTCAATTGCTAACCATTTCTAGAATCATTTTCTGCATTATATGATCTGGGAAAAAAAAGTTTTCTTGTTGGTGCATAAAATATCTGAAAAAATATGTCTGTGAAAGGCTCATATCGGCTGATAATATCGGTCGACTGATAAATCGTTTGGGCTCTAGCAGTCACAGAGTGAGAGAAGAATACGTTTAGAAATCAAAAATTGTTAATGATCAATATTTTTTTTAATAATTACATCGATGCCCCGTGAATCGAATCGTGTGAGGTGCCCAGAGATTGACACCCGTCGCATCTGTTTGCTTGCACTGTCGTAACCCCCGCAGCTATGCCGCTTCTTAGAAGTAAGTGGTGCTAAAGGTTAGCTATCAGTCAGTCTTGCCCAGTTGAAATGCTGCCAGGCGAGTTCAGGAAGCTGCTGATTCAGTGGGTGGTGGGTTGATCTTGTTTGAAGCATGTGTGTGTGTCATTAGGTAAGATGCTACAGTAACCCCCCCCCCTCCACCAAGATTAACGATCACCATTGGGAGGCCTTAACGGTCACGTGGAGAACATGTGAGTTTTGCCACAGGAAAAAGGAAGTCCAATCCAGTCGACATTTGTTTAACTTAGTGTAACAGAGTGTGTGGCCGGCGGACCTTTAGATAGCGCCGTCTAAACAGTGAGAATTGATCTCATCTCTGAAGTTGGTGGATTTGGGTGGGGGAGGGGCAGGCCTCCTCTTAATGTCAAGGGTACATCTGCTGCTATATTAGTCCAAATGTTTACACAGTCTCAGTGGGTGCCATGGAGGAGAGTGGGCTAGAGTTCACCAGCCCCCCCCCCCCCACCCGCCCTGGACCTTTTTGGGATTTGGGGGGGGGGGGGGGGGGGGGGGGGGGGGTTTGTGGAGCAAGAAGGAGGCATGTGTTTTTGTGTGTGTTCTTGTACATGCTACATAGCGAGGACCATAAAAACATATATATTTTTGCAGCAGAATGAGGACTTTTTTGGAAAGTGAGAATATTTTTATAGTAACTATAAATAGCACCTTCACAGAGTGATTTGACAAACAAGGCAGTGCTGAAGCAAATAAAGAGAGAAACAGTTACAAAACAAAAAGTACCAAGAAAAAATGCACTTTGAAGAATATTAGCGTAAACACAGACATTATAGTACTAATAAAAGAAATAAACATGATCAGCGGCAGAATAAAAGAATAAATTAAAAGATAAGATAAATTAATTTGATTAATTTTCACTTATCCTCACTTTTTTAATGACTGTTTTAGAGTTAACATTTGGTTTTAGG
Source organism: Plectropomus leopardus (assembly GCF_008729295.1). Classification (NCBI taxonomy): domain Eukaryota; kingdom Metazoa; phylum Chordata; class Actinopteri; order Perciformes; family Serranidae; genus Plectropomus; species Plectropomus leopardus. The sequence goes on along the minus strand of NC_056475.1, from coordinate 1,898,337 downwards.
GTTCAGGTGTCAATTAGGTTGGGGTAAGGGTAGGATTTGGGCTCAGGCATTTAGTTGTGATGGTTAAAGTTAGAGTAGGGGGCAAGGGAATGCATTATGTCAGTGAGGGTCCTCACAAACATATAAGTACAAGGATTTGTGTGTGTGTTTAGGCTTGTACATGCTACATAGTGAGGACCAATAAAAAAGTATTTTTGCAGCAGATTGAGGACAACTTCAGAAAGTGAGGACATTTAGACCGGTCCTCACTTCTTCAAAGGACTGTTTAAGGGTCAACACTTGGTTTTAGGGTTCAGGTGTTAATTAGGGTTAATTATGCAGGGGTTAATCTTGTAGTTGTAACGGTTACGGTAAGAGGCTAGGGAATGCATTATTGCAATAAAGGTCCTCACAAAGATATTGTACAAGGATATGTGTGTGTGTGTGTGTGTGTGTGTGTGAGATGCGCAGTGTCACAGTAGATGGGGTGGGAGGGTTTTTCAGGGCTGACTGTTCTATCTGTCTATTTGTCTCCATCCAAGGCCATTTCCCAGAGAGGGAGGCAGGGCTCTCAACTCCGCCGCTGTCTGGCGCTACATCAGCTGACCGAGGCCCTCCCCTCGTGGATTAGAGAGGAGGAGGGCTTGCTTTGGGCTGTGGGGAAGGGGAGAGATAGGGAGGAGAGAGAGTAAGTGAGGGAGCAGGTCTCGGCAGCCCCTGAATGTAAACAGATTATTAGATTAGTGGCCATGAGAAGGAGACGGCTGAAGGGAGGACTGTCACTCTCTCTCTGTCTGTCTCCCTCCCTCCATCTCTTTCTTTCAGTGCTGACGGGGATGTGTCTTTCTTTCTCTGTGATTTAGCCGGCGCTGGTGAAACTGGAGAAACTTCTCGCTGGACCGAGGAGGAGATGGAAGTCGCCAAAAAAGGTAGTGTTTCTCTGGCTTTATCTCTCTGCGCTGCTGCTCCTCTTTTTTATGATCTTCCCTTGTTTGCTCCCTCCTCCTCCTCCTCCCCCTCCTCCTGTCTTTTCCTCCTCTTGATTATCTGATGCTGCCTCGCCCTGCCTGTTTCTTACATGCACACACAGGAACAAGCGTGCACATGCGTTCACACAAACTGGTGCTTCACTGGAAACCGTCAGAGACCCATGCTGGGGATTTTTTTCTGCTTTTAGTTGCTCAGCTCCGCTGGCTTCTCAGAAGTGATCTATTAAGGCCATCCATGAAGCAACAGAGCGTGACAGTCGCCGCTTCCTCCAAAGATCACTATCTATTATTCACAAAACTTTGTCCGATCCTTTTGAACATCTTCAAAACGTTTGTTGCATGCACACAGTGTGCGCCTGGTCCCAGATTGCACCGCTGCAGTCATTAGTCGGGTCATATGCCACTTAAGTTCGCCCTCTCCCCCTTTTTTTTACTCGGCTTTGTTGGTATAGACTCTTACGTGGACTCTCCCTGAGTGCCAAGACCAAGGGAGTAAATAAAGAGATTAATGTGGATTAATTAAGACTCTCTTGGAGATTTGCCCTGCTCTTAACAAAAACACACCGCTGCTGTGATCTCCTCAGGCATTCAGACCTGTATGTGAGATATGTCTTTGGATTAGTGCACTTAAGAGAGACCTGAATGACCTCCTCCAGTCATATGACAAAGTCACGTTCAGAAATCACTTTCATGCTATGCCGCCATGAATGGCCGGTCATGCGTTGAACACAGTTCAACCCTCTGAGTCACTGCTGTAACCTGTTGATCTGCATAAAGCTCGACGTTAATACGAAGCAACACGTCAAGTCAAATCAGAGCTTTTCGCTTTTGAGCTCAGCTCTTTGAAGAGAAATAGAAGAGAACATTTTTTATTGCAGTCAGTGTGATTTTGCACCATCGTTTTACTGTTACAACAAATGTTCAGTAAATAAAGCACTGCTTTTATTACGTTACATAAACTATGTTATAATAAATGTACATAAAGAACTGTTATCATAAAGTAGTGTTGTCATACTTTTATAGTTAAGGTAAATAAAGTACCATAATAATGTAAAGAAAATACTGTTATAGTAAAGGTGAATAAAGCACTGTTATGATAAAAGTAAATAAAGTACTTTTATAGTAAAGGTAAATAAAGTACAGTTATAAAAAACTCATAATAAAGTACAGTTATAATAAATGTAAATAAAGTGCCGTTATAATAAAGGTAAATTAAGTGCTCTTATAATAAGGTTAAATAAAGTACAGTTATATTTAATGTAAATAAAGTGCCATTAAAATAAAGGTAAATTAAGTGCCATTAAAATAAAGGTAAATTAAGTGCTCTTATAATTAGGTTAAATAAAGTACAGTTATAGTTAATGTAAATAAAGAACTGTTATAATAAAGGTAAATAAAGTACTGTTGTAATATAGGTAACTGAAGTACTGTTGTAGTGCACTTATCTGAAGTACTGTCAAAATTAAGTTACATTATTGTTAAAATTATTATTATCCAGTTTTGGTGGTTCTGGAGCTGTTACTGTCTCTCTCTAAAACTCGGACCAAGATTTTGTCGCTGAGTTGCTTTTTTCTCACCTCCAACTTTTCCAGAAACATGTTTTAGCTCATAATTTAACTGTAATAGAGATCGGCTAGCTGCCATTGTTTCACACAGACCAGTCACCATTACGTCACCAACCAGCAGGACTGTTTATTGGTCCCGTGAGGCGCAGTGCATTCTGGTAATTGTAGGATTTTTTTTTTTTTTTTTAGCAAAAGTGTACTTTCTTGCTGTTTTTTTTGTGGTCATGTAGCACCAATTTCAAACGTATTTGCGTCTTTGAGAAATATTTCTTGTGGGCATTACATTGCTCCGCTTTTTAACAGTGTAGTACAGGAATACTCAACGTGCTCTGCTTAGGGGCCACTTCTGCAAAATGACAGGAGGCCAGGGGCCCCAATTATGTTTCTATGTTACTTGGATTTCTGGGATTTTAGGACAGTTCTAGGATTTAAGGACATTTCTTGGATTTTTGTATGTTTTTAGGAGTTTAGGACATTTCTCAAATTGTTGTATGTTTTGAGGATTTTAGGTGCTTGACTAGGACCTCTGTCGGGGGGTTTGGGGATCCTCCACTGGCACTTTTTTTAAAAACAAGCTCTATTTCGATGCTGTTTTATGCATTCTGGCACCAAATGTATACTAAAAGTACAAAAACAGTTCCAACTGTGAAACAATTTACTTTTATTATTACAAAATGGTTTGGGGTCCACCAGGCACCCTTTCGGGGGCCAGATTTGGCCCACAGGCTTTAAATTGAGTATCACTGGTGTAGATTTTTTGGAGGGTCCTGCTGTTAGTGAGAGCGTTTTATGCATGTTTTTATCGCAGCTGGATGAATTTGCCATAGTGTTCAAAAAAAGGATTTGTTTTGTATGTGCAGTCTCCGGGTGTCTACTGTATCTCACAAAACACACACCCTGCCTCACACACGGTATCTGAACATTTAAGTGACTCTAAACAAGATGAGTCACTCTGAACAGTCCCATTGCCCTCGTTCCCTCGTTTAACTGGAGCAGTAATGGGGCTTTGTGTTTAGCTCCGTGGTGATTTGTCAAGCTGCCAGTGTCCCTCCTCTCAGTCGGACTGCGAGGGAGGGGGGGGTCACGGGGGTTACAGGATTAAGAGGCGAGAAGCTCTAATGTCAAAGGTAAATGGCAGTTTTCCAGTTCGCGGCAGCTCGGCTGAGTCGTTTCAGCGTTTAGTGAGAGCGTCAAAGCTAATCATGCGCTCAGCTCAGTGTTAATCGGGGAAAAGCGGCAGTAAACCATAGCAACAGTCGTAGCACTCTGCAGCAAGAGCAACAACTACTGCAGCAGCTTTTTACTCTGAGGGGAAATTTATTGAGATCACCCTCTTGATTTATAGTGATGGCACTGATGTGGGACGAATCAATGTCCGAGGATGTCTGTGTCAAATTTAGGTTTGATGTCATGGCGATACCACTCTGCTGCTCCTTTTAACTCCCAAGAGATGCCAAACAGACACCAAAGAACCAGCAGCTTTGACCTGCGACTGTTGTGTCGTCTCACGTCTTGGCCAAAAAAAAAAAAATGCACTTGAACAAACGGCAAAGATTACAGCCGGCGGCCTAATAGCACGTACGTTTTGAGCCTTTGTGGGAAGAAATAACCCGTGGGACTCGAATGTGCGTCACAAAAGCAGATTTTTTATTATTTTTTTGGCGTCAAATGATCTTTTGACACTTAAAATAACGTTATACAACCTTTAACTTCAGTTTTGATGTCTCTGTCTGTCACAGACATAAAAAAATATAAGTGTTTCTTTTAGGACTGCCCCTTGAGAGTCAGAGGCTCAAATCATCAGTTGCAGACCCTTAGTTTACTGAAACCGCTTCAAGTCGAGCTGTTTTTTTGTTTTTTTTGTGCAATGTACTTTTGGGGACGTTTTGGTCGACAGATTTTGCTGCTCAGCTTGCTTTGCTTGGAGGCCACTTTTGCATAATGACAGGGGCCAGGGGCCAGTCGCAGCAGCCCCACAACAACGTTTCTAGGATTTTAGGACAGTTAAAGGAGTTTGCAGAGAAAGGACCTCTGTCGGGGGACGTGCAGGAACCTCTACTGGCACTTTTTTTGATAAACAAGCTCTTTTTTAATGCTGTTTAATGCACTATGGCACCTTATTTATAATACAAGTACAAAAACCCACTGTGAATCACATTATTTTTATTGTAAATTGCATTTTGGAGGGTTTTGGTTTGTCTCTTAAGAAATTGCCGTCTCAGTAAAGAAAATAAATGTATTATGATCCTTGAAAAGTCACAGAAAACTTGAATTTTTTTCCACGAAAATGTCGTCTGTTAGAGTGTGAGCTGATGACTTATTGAAATTTACTACAAAAGTGATTTCTTATTATTATTTGGTATTTTATCAAGAGTTTAAAGGCTGCAAATCCTTAATGCTGAACTGTCTCTCTTACATCAGGGCTTGTCGAGCACGGGCGAAACTGGACAGCCATCGCCAAAATGGTGGGCACCAAAAGCGAGGCGCAGTGCAAGAACTTTTATTTCAACTACAAGCGACGTCACAACCTGGACAACCTGCTGCAGCAGCACAAGCAGGTGAGCCGCCGAAGCCGTCGGCCGCTGTTAACGGTCCGTCTCTGAGCTGTCACGCGTGAATTTAAAATGCCGCTCTCTCTGTTTCCCAGGATACACGGCGGGCTCGTGCTGATAGGTCTCAAGGTGAAGGTCTAGCCGCCGCGTCACCTGACGATGATGACGACGAAAACGCAGACGACAGTGAAGGTCAGAGAGATGGACGACAGGAAACCTGCTCGCACACACTCACATCTTATTTTGAAATGTTTGTCCTTGCTGATGAGTTGTGGAGTTTAATGCCTGATATCACAGAGTTAAAGTGATAGTACTTATTCAGAGTGTAATATTTTTACCTTTTTAACTTGCTGTCAGGCAGCCCGTTTAGACGGTGAGCTGAAGCTGTTATCTCTGCCCTCAAAGCCACCAGACTCCGCTGACAAAAACAGCAATTTTACATCGCAGAACACGGGAGTCGCTGCTCTACGGCTCCTTTGAGCGATTACTTTGTTTGTGTAATTTAGTTACTTAGTTTTTGCGCCAGTTTTTAGGGTTTCAGGACATTTCCAGGATATTAGGACGTAAGATTTTAGGACATTTCTTGGATTTGAAGACATTCTGGGTTTACAGGACATTTGTAGGATCCGAAGATGTTTTCAGGATTTTAAGACATTTCTAGGATTTTAGGACCTTTTAAAGATTTTAGGACATTTTTAGGATTTTTGGACATTTCTAGGATTTGAGGACATTTCCAGGATTTTAGGAATTTTTTTTAAAATTAATTTTTGTGAAACATTAGGATTTTGCAACATGTCTAGGATTTTAACACATTCAAAGGAATTTCAGGAGGTTTTTAGGATTTTAGGATATTTTCAGGATATTAGGACGTTTATCGTATTTTAGGACAGTTCTAGGATTTTAGGTTGTTTTTAAGATTTTAGGACTTTTTTAGGACATTTCCAGGATTTTAGGATTTTTTTTTTAAATTCATTTTTGTAAAACATTCGGATTTTGCAACATGTCTGGTTGGGACGGTTTTGGGATTTCAGGATCATTACAGGACTTTACATGAGAAGCACTACTGGGAAGCTGCCGAATGATATTAAAACCTCAAGCAAACACAACATAGCGGACCCGCCCCGTAAGTAAAGCGGTCACGGAGAGACAGAACGCAGCGATAAGTTCACTGCAGAGCGGGAAGCGTGATCCGAAATGCCCTCTGAATTGTCATGTAAGGATTTCATCTGATGGCGTTGTGCTCGCTCTGCGCTCACTGTACTTTTAATGAGGGAGAGAAAAAGGATCAAATGAGAAACGCAAGGGGAGGGTGGAGAGGTGGAGATAAAAGATATGAACTAATTCTGAGTACATGGGCGCCTGTTGCATAACATTCTTGGCTTTGAAGACTCAACAAAGCCTGCTCTTTGAACACAAAGTGCCGGTCCACTTGTTTGATCCGCCAAGCCCGCCCGTCTCCCCTCCTCTGCAGAGGTCCTTATCTCTGCCGCTGAAGGCAGCTCGCTATGAAGAAGACAGCTTCCTACGTATAGAAGTAGATTATTACGAATGTTGCGTAAACAACAACGAGCAGCACCGGTGCGTAAAATCAACAGCAGCGTGACTGGATGCGCGGTTTTGTTGTTTTGTTGTTGCTCAGCAGACTTGTATGTAATTCAAACAGCCAGATAGCAACAGACACAGCAGGAGGTCACCAGGTTTTTCTGTGGTGTTTATTTGACTTCCTCTCCGTCTCACGGAAACCCAAACTGCCTCAGACGACTTTGTGATCTGCAGCCTGAGAATCTCACATGATAGACATCAGACAGGCAGAAGAGGCATCAGCACAGCTGTGTTAAAGTTATTCTTTTTGATGTTTAATAAAACTCTGATTTTTTTGGGTTTGACACATATAAATGCATCTGCAGACTGTTTTTTTTTTTTTTTTTTTTTTTTGAAGACGTACCATCTGGTCGACCGTCACCATGGCAACAACTGCAGCGGCAGACAATATGTAAACCAGCAGAGGCAGGCAGATTTATTCAATATGCAGTTTCTTTTCCGAATAATGTGTGATTTTTAGATGTTTTCATTTCTTAAAAAAATGCTGTTTGTTGAGTGTTTCTGGCTCACTGTGTGTCGACGCAGTTTAAGAAAGTGTAAAATGAACAGATTATTCGATTTATCTGTATTAGATTACTAAAGTGTTTAGAAATTTTTGCATCACTGAGACCTTGGATTTGGCACAAGCAAAGTGTAGTGGCTTATAGCAAGATCATTATGTAAACAAAATATGGCCATAGATTAGATACAGTACGAACTGGCAAATACGTGTGTGCCAAAACAAAACGTGACGGTGGATAAAATGTGCACGCAGGGCTTCCCACGCATCCTTAATAAAAACCTTAAAAAGGCATTGAATTCATTAATCCAATAATAAGGCCTTATTGCTACTAAAATGTCTTAAATCATTCGTGGATTTCAGGACATTTCCAGGATTTTACCACATTTCTGTTATTTTAGGAAATTTCTCGGGTTTCTCCGATTTTGAGACATTTCTCAAATTTTAGGACATTTTTATGATTTTAAGACATTTCTAGGATTTCTGAACATTGCTTGGATTTTAGGAAATTTCTCTAATATTAGGACATTTCTCAGATTTTAGGATGTTTCCAGGATTTTACCTAATTTCTAGGATTTTAGGACATTTCTCTGATTGAAGCACATTTGCAGGATTTTACTGCGTTTCAGGAAGTTTAGTATATTTCTCTGATTTTGGGATGTTTCTAGGATTTTATGTCTCTAGGATTTTAGGATGTTTTGTGGCTGTCGTGACCTGTTGAAGGTGTTGTATACCACACTGGCAGTGATTTACGTTAATAGGAGATGTCGTTATTGTGCCACATTTTTAATCTGCTCCTGTGGAGCTTAAATGCACGTAGATGCAAGTCGCCCTGTGCAGATTAATGTCTGTTTTTATGTTCCTGTGTGGTATCATTTGTGCTTTATATGTTTTTATTATGTTATTACACTTGTTGCAACACAAATGTTCTCTGTGACAAATTATACAATTGAACTGTCTCTAGGATTTAAGGATGTTGCTTTGATTTTAGGATGTTTATAGGATTTCAGGACATTCATAAGTTTTTAGGACATTTCTAGGATTTTAGGATGTTTTTGGGATTTAAGGATGTTTTTGAAATGTAGTAATTCATCTCCTCGTATGTCCTCAGGCGGTGAAAACAGCTCCGATACAGAGAGCGCCCCCTCCCCGTCTCAGTCTGGCGACTCCAAGAGGGCAGACAGCGCTGCAGGGGATGCTCATGGCTCCGACCAGGACAAAGGTCAGGCCAGTAACGGAAAGGTCCTGGAGCCCTCGTACGGAGGACTCTGTGTCAAAGAAGAGAAGAGCCCAGAGAGCGAGACTGGATCTCAGGAGGAGAAGGCCAGGATGGCTTCGTACGTGGGCTCCGTGCATCCCAAACCCGAACCTCAGGACGTGGACATGAAGAGCGGAGAGGTTCAGGTGAAGATGGAGCCTGAGGTCAAGGAGAGAGCAGAGAAGGGAGATCACGGCGAGCGGCACAGGGAGCTCCACTCAGATAACGACTCCAGCGCCACCTGCAGTGCCGACGAGGACGTGGAGGCCGAGCCCGAAAGACAGAGGTGTGTCCTCATGTCCTCATGTTGCAGTTTACAGTAAAGAAATCATGTCCACGCTTCTGGGAGGTGACATGTTTTATTTTGTGCCTCTGCAGAATGTTCTCCATGGAAAAGCCAACGTTGCTGAACCCTCCGGGCTCGGTGCTGGTGTCCTCACCCAAACAAACCCAGCTCAACATCCAGCAGCTGCATCAGCGGGCAGCCGCCATCCCTCCCATGGTTCGTCACATTTCCCTAATCAGTCACTAAAACAGTGTTCAAACAGGCATGAAAAACCTGCAGAAGTCATGGGATGTGCAAATGACAATTTCCAAGCCAGGAAAAGTTTTTAAAATCTAAATTTACCCTGAAAGTTTTGGAAAAGTTATGCATGTTCAAGATCTTTCTGTAATTATTACAAATTACTGGAGGTCCCGGTCAATACTTGTGCAAACAGAGCTCGAGTTAATATCTGAATTTGCGACTCATCTTGACGTTTTCCCTCCTCGACTCGTCCAGGTGCCTGGTCATTTTGGCCCCGGTGGCGTGCCCATCAGCGGCTTTGCCATGTTGCAACACCAGATCAAAGCGGCGCACGAGTCGGCGCACCAAGATGAGAAGCAGAGGCAGGATCAGGGAGACATGGAGCGTCGGGCGCCCTTCAACACCCGCAGCCCCACCATCATGGACAGAGACGGTAAGAGAACAAAAACTGTCATCTCGCCTTCTTCCCGCTTGTTGCTCAGTGGCTGCCAGCGGCGGATATTTATAGTTAATGCATTTTATAGGCTCCATTCATTTTTGTTCTGCTTTGAGAGAGGGGGCGTTTGAGGGGGATCTGGACCGTCGTCATGTGGATCTGCTGGTGAAATAAAACAGCTGACCCTGTGTCACATTTCTCAGGTCTGAGGTCTGCATCAGTGCCCCTCTTTAATTGAGGAAGGGGACTGTGGTGGTTTTTGTGGTTGTTTGGCTCGAGTGTGTCAGAGTGAAGTCGCTTTTAGCACTTTTTGGTGAGTGTGAGATTTGATTGTTGGTCTTTAAAATTTGCCTCAAAGTCATTGAAAAGTCATGAAAATTTATTGATAAAAGTTTTTTTCACAAACTTGCCTTCTGTTTTAACAGTTTCTGTCTTATAGTGTAATTTTTAGTGATTTTTAAAGAAAGAAAAAATTACCCCCCCCAAAAATTGCCTTTTTTTTTTTTAAATTAAAAAAAACATGCCTTTTGTGGGTTTGGAAGATGTGCTTTCTTTAAAAACTGAAGGTAAAAATATAAACTAAATACAACCATTTAAAGTTGTATGTCCTTCCAACAATAATTTCTGTTTTTACAGTTTCTGGCTAATGGTATAATTTTTGGTGATTTTAAAGAAACAAAAATGGCCAAAAAAATTTAAAGGAGAAAAAAAAATTGAGTGGGGTTAGAGTAGGGTTAGGGTTAAAAAAAGTCATTTTTTACTGAAAAAAAACCCCACCAACATTATTAAAGAAAAAAAAAAAGAATTGGCTAAATTTTGTAAAAAAGAAGCATTCCTTGGGTTTGGACGGCACATTTTAATTGGTGTAAGAATAAAAACAAAATACAGCCATTTAAAATCGTATGTCCCTCCCTTAAAGCTGAAATTAAACAAAAAAAAAAGTTTAAAAAAAAAACATAGTTCAGCCTCTCAGCTTGGGAAGGAGAGAGTGGTGAATTTGGCCTGATTTTTGCGAAGCTTTTAGCGCCTTTTAGTCAGAGTGCTGTGAGGAGCAGAGCAGCTGTCACTGAGCTGCTCAGCTGTGTGTGTTTATCACGGAGGTTTCACCGGGTGTGTTGGCGGCGTTAGTCGCACTTCAGGGCGGCTTAATGCTTCCCAGCATTGGGTCCGTGTTTTTTTAGCCTTTTCCTGTGTGCTGCAGGTAAGCTCTTACCTTACGGGCATAATGACACGAGGCTGACAGTGGACCAGGAGGTCGACTTCGGTCTGCCAGACTCCCCGTACAGACTCTCTCTGTTAAAAACGTATTTTTGCCTCGTCTTTCCACCAAATAATAGAAAAGTATCGATAGTGTTATCTATAAGGACTCGGTTCTTTAAGGAGTCTCGATAATTGTATCAGTATCAATAAAAATGAACGATCCCCATCTTTAGACAGGAGCCGGATCAAAACTACAAAAAAGTTTGATGTTGATCCAGCTGGCAAATTATTTTCTCATTATTTAATAGACCTCACTGTGTGCACAGATTTATAGTTTCAGAGGCCAAAGGTCAACAGTCCTCTAAATTAGGATGCATGGAGAACATTCCCTATGAAACGGTCTATTGCTGTTTTTTCTCAAAGTTTTTCGGTAGTCATTTCAGGGCAGCATATTTCTCCTGCCCTGACAAATGATGGTGAACCGCAGCATGAATGTTAATGTTTGGCACGCAGTCCTCCTGCGCCGAGGATTTATAAATCCGTCATGGAGCTGCTTGTTTTCTTGTCTGTCCCCGTGTGAGCCGGGCAGGGCGATGACGTCCGAGCCCGCCGGAGGAGCTCTCACACACCCATTTGCATTTTTGATTTTGTGGAGTGCAGAGCATAAGGTTACTCCCGGTCTTCTGTGTGTTGTTTATGATCCATTTGGTCCACTCAGCGCTCCCGGGAGACGGTAACACAGACAGCAGGCGTGGGCCACGGTTACCTCAAGTTGAGGACAGGCTATTAACCGAGGTCCTCAGAGCTTACCTCACCACTCAGCAGAGTCTGTCAGAATTAGGCTGAATATTTTATCACCATCCTTTGATGGGAAATGAAGCTTAATGGGAGCCTGATGTTGGGTGGGTTGACGTTTTGGCGTCTGGCGGACAGAGACATTTAGATCGAGGTTACTGTGTGAGCGTATATTAGCTGTTTTGTGATTTTTCGGTGTAACTTTTTTGCTGTTTAATGTTCACCTCTGATTATTTTTTCTTATTTCCCACCAGTGCTCCATCCGACTCCGAACCAGCTGGTCCAGGGTATGCCAGATGGAGTCCGCGTGACGTTCAGCAGACCCAGTCGTCCTCCCAACATTCCCTCTCCTCCTCCACTCATTCCAACCACCAAGCCCACGGACAAGCCCTCCTTCATCCAGGGAGGCTCCATCTCCCAGGTGAGACACCCAACACTTCCTCGTCCACACCGCTGACATGATCCTCATTTCAGTCCAGATAACACCATAATCTACAGATGAATGCAATAACTTAAAGGGATAGTTCACCCAAATATTATCGATTAAGCCTAATGCTGATGGAAAGTCCAAAACACTGCAGTTTCAAGGGAAAAAGGTGTTGCACTTATCGCCTAAACGGTTGAAGCAAATGGTGGCCAGGATTCAAATGTTAAAAAAAATACATGATGAAACCACGAAATGTCTCCATACTGCTCATACGAAGTAATCCACATGTCCTGAAGCCCCATTGTGCCAAGTTGTTTTGAAAAACGTTATTGTTTTTAGCCTGGTTGTAGCCTGTAGCTCCTAGTGTGGGAGCCACAGTCATTCAAACCATAGGTTGTATGTAAAGATGGACGACATGACAGCTCCCCTAAAGTGTAACATTTCAGTCTGGATCGCCCCCTGGTGTCTGACTGCAGTATAGCTCATAAAGCCCGCCGCTCCATGTTAGTGATGTTGGCCAAACGAAAGAGTCAAAGTACACGCCAAATAAGAAGATGTCACTGAAGGTAGTTCCCATCACCTTGTTGTTTGTTCACGTGTTTGTTTTCATGATAAATTTGGTTTTAATTCATTATTCAATTCTACAAAAAAGGGGATTTTCCTTCAGGTTTGACAGCTGTGACAGCCAATGCATGCGCTTACATTCAATGGGGATGCACGTGATTGGTCGGGTGTTATGGCGGGAACTCCCCCACTAAGCAACAAGTCCCTTTATTGGATTTAACATACCTGTGTGTGGGGGAGGCTCCCAGGTAGCATGTAAACACTGGCGTGCAGATACTGCGAGCTCTCGTTGGTCTCATGCGAGCGCGCATATGTGAACATGGCTCCCACAGTAGGAGCTACAGGTTACAGCGAGGCTAATGACGCCAGTGACGTTTTTCAAAACAACTTGGCCCGTCGGGGCTTCAGGACACAGGAATACTTCGGATGAGCACTATAGAGACATTTGTTTTGGAGATGAGTGCAGCGCCTTTTCCCCGTGAAACTCAGGCAGTGTTTTGTGGACTATAAAACTTCACCTGACTTTCCGTCAGCATGAGGGAGAGTAGATAATTTTGGGTGAATTATCCCTTTAAGGCTCATAAGACTAATGTTTCTCACTGGATCCTTTTTTTTCAGCATTTTGACATTTTATTTTTTCAAAGGAAATTGGAAGAGAAAATTAAATTTGAATGACTGTAATAACTTTCTTTCTGTTTTGAACTTGCCAGAAAGAGTTATTCTTCCAAAATTACATTTGTCAGGAGTCAAGGAACAGGACATGTGTACCTTGTTGTGTTTGTTTGTTTTTTGGGAGAGATTTTAAGTGTACAGCTTGCTGACTGTCATCACATGAGTTTTGTGGTCGCTCAGCCTCACAGAAATAGAACAGGCTTAACTGGACCTGATTGACAAATTATCTCGCTTAGTTTTGAAGTGCTGAAACGGTTCTTTGAGGTCCTGTGATTCAAGGCTGCAACTGCTGACTTTGTTTATTATTCAGTCCCTCTGCATTTTGCATCTTAACAATTCTTGCAAATTCAGGCAATCCCCGTGAATTCATCGTAGCCTTTTATGACAAAGAAAACTTTGGACCAGCGAAGGCTTTTTTTGAAAAAAATGTTTTATTTTATGCAAATACTGACTCTAAGAATGCATCATATCATTATGTGATCCTGTGTAACTGTAACTTAAAAAAACTTATCCCTATTTCTTTAAGGCTCCAATAACGACTAATGTTTTCATGAATCATTTTTTTTTTTCAGCATTTTGACTTTTATTTTTTTCAAAGGAAATTGGGAAGAGAAATTTAATGTGAATGATGTAATAACTTTCTTTCTGTTTTGAACTTGCCAGAAAGAGTTATTCTTCCAAATTACATTTGTCAGGATGTCAAGGAACAGGACATGTGTACCTTGTTGTGTTTGTTTGTTTTTGGGAGAGATTTTAAGTGTACAGCTTGCTGACTGTCATCACATGAGTTTTGTGGATCGCTCACCTCACAGAAATAGAACAGGCCTTAACTGGACCTGATTGACAAATTATCCTCGCTTAGTTTTGAAGTGCTGAAACGGTTCTTTGAGGTCCTGTGATTCAAGGCTGCAACTGCTGACTTTGTTTATTATTCAGTCCCTCTGCATTTTGCATCTTAACAATTCTTGCAAATTCAGGCAATCCCCGTGAATTCATCGTAGCCTTTTATGACAAAGAAAACTTTGGACCAGCGAAGGCTTTTTTTGAAAAAAATGTTTTATTTTATGCAAATACTGACTCTAAGAATGCATCATATCATTATGTGATCCTGTGTAACTGTAACTTAAAAAAA
>NC_056475.1:1849735-1864451 GCF_008729295.1 Plectropomus leopardus | reverse complement strand
TTAAGTAATTTTTACTTGGATTTTTGAAACATTATTACCAGTTCTCTAATTTATGTAACTTTTATCTTTATTTATTTGCATTATTTATTATAATAATTATTATCATTATTGTTTTTGTTTATAATTTAATTAATTTTTTTTTTTTCTTTAAAGAAAAAAATTATAGAGAATCTAAAAAAGTAGCGCAGCACATAGCAGATATACAATGTACATCGACCCCTAATAAATAACTAACCTGCTTTTATGTTCACTTCCTGTCATGCAGCATATAATAACGCAGGACTTCGCCCGCAATCAGGACCCTGCCGTCTCCTCCTCAGCTTCGGCCACATTCCAGAGCGTGGTGCCCCCCGTGTCCTCCTCAGGCCGGGCCAAGGTGCCCAGCCGCTACAGTCCTGAGAATCAGGTCCAGGCCTCACACCACCAGAGACCCTCCAGCAGAGTTTCTCCAGAGAGCGGCCCCGACAAGCCCAGAGCCAGGTACCTGGACCAGCCCTGGAGTAATCCGAGTGAGTCTGATTTTTGACTCGTCATCGGCATAACTTTTGACTCTCTGCTCGGTGTTTCAGGCCTGGGAAATCTCCCGATCGAGGCGGCAGGCAGATGGAGAACTATGAACCCATTTCTCCACCGCAGAGCTACCAGGGCATGGACAAACAGGAGACAGGCGGACCTCCGCCGCAGAGACGAGAGGCCGACAACTCCGAGATCAGGTAGGAGACCGGCCACAGTTTGGAAGCATTATACGTGCACAACATCTGTGCACTCGAGAATAACACCAGATCACCTGGAGAAGACCCGCACAAACATTATATGAACAAGATATGTGAATTTACCTGCTTACCTGGATTAATACTTGCGACGGTTTTGATCCGATCCCTTATTTACCTACCTAAACAGACTTCTAGCAAGAAACTTATTTTCGGGTGAAAAACCTCTTAAATTGACTCCACCGTGAACGCTTTCTTCTCTGTGTCCCGCTTTCCGCCCCGTCGCTACTGCAAAGAAAAGGGAAGCACGATAATTATTGGGATAATGGGACTCATGACGTCATACTGATAACTCCGATAATAACATTTTCAGCCCACAAATAGAAGCGATAATAATAAGCATAACTGCTTTGATTTCTCCCGTTCTGCCATGGTTTCACACACTGCATTATGCTGCGTCAAACACCTGCCGGTGACAATATTTTCCGTCAACAGGAGATATTTCTATCATATACAAATGTATTGAAATGTATGTGAATATTAAAAAAAACAGTACTTTAGTGTAGACCTGATCTACACGTTGCTTAGTCGTGCTCTCTGTCATTTGATGCCTGACAGACTGTTCGTCAGATAAAACGTTCCTCTGTCAGCAGTCGCTTTACACCCCAGTGGATCTGAAACAGTCGTACCAGCAGCTTTGGACCCCACTTTCCTTTTTTCTGCTAAACTTTTCACTCCTTCGTCTGGCTCCAGGAGTGACTCGCGGTCCCCGGGGAGCGTCAGCTACCTGCCGTCCTTCTTCACCAAGCTGGAGAACACCTCGCCGATGGTGAAATCCAAGAAGCAGGAGATCTTTCGTAAGTTGAACTCCACCTCTGGTGTCGGTGATTCTGATGTTGGTAAGTGGGTCTTCTCTTATCCTCCCCTTCAAACTAACGTGCACGCATCCGGTGAAGGAGCCGTTCACGTGTGTGCATGCTCGTGTGTCGTTCATTTCTCTCGTTTTTCATGCTCAGTCAGCGAGTGATAACACTGGAAAAACTTTGACGTGTTTAACTTCTGTGTCGGATTTTTAGTTTATTCAACGGATGAAAATTGTCTTGCAGGAAACGCGCAACCAGGCACAGAGATTTTCAACCTGCCTGCCGTCACCAGCTCCAGTAAGTAGCAGCGAAACTCGCTCAGACGCTTCAGTTTAACCCTTTGAAACTTGAGTAAACTGATCTGATTTCTTTCAAAAACATGGGAAGAAGACAGTGAGCAAAAAAGACAAAATGACTTTAAAAATAAGCAAAAAATGAGTAAAAATACATGAAAATTACCAGAAAATGAATTTTTGTTTAAAAAGGAAAGAAACATTTTAAAGAAAGAAATGTGAGCCGCCTGTTAAGTTGGGTGTTTTTTTTGTTTGTTGTTTTGTTTGTTGTTTTTTGGGTAGATTTTAGTTTGTTCAGTTTGCTTTGATTTTATTTTATTTTCCCTCTTTCTGATTGTAGATCCTTTTATATCTGTCATTTGTATTTTAGAGGTCAAAAGGTCAGTATTTTTGAATGTTGTTAAAATGAATAAAAATTTGAATGACAAAAAATAAAAGAAATGACCTTTGAAAAAGTGCTCCAAAAAATGCACACAATTGTGAATATTTATTTATGATAATTAAAAATATATTTGTTTCCTAGCTTTTTTTACGCTAAACATTCTTCTCTAGATTATTAAAAATAATTATCTAAATCTATGAAATTATTGCAGTTTGGGGAACATTACTGTGTTGCTCATTGCCTTTTATCCCATATTTGGGGGGGAAACAAATCACACCTGTTCGCTCAGGTTTAAAGGGTTAAATACGTGTGAAAGGAGTCTGAAAGCAGCTCAAGAAAAGCAATGTGCTCCAGGTTTAAAGGGTTAATCCGGCTGAATGTAACTTCCTCGCTGTGTGTTTTGTTGTGATTTTAGGCAGCATCAACCCCAGAAATCACTCCTTCAGCGACCCGGCCAGCAACCTGGGCCTGGAGGACATCATCCGCAAAGCCTTGATGGGAAACCTGGAGGAGAGACAGGAGGAGCACCAGGGAGGACTCGCAGCTCAGTGTCCCATCAACAACGCGCCCGGCGCCGGCAGCGACGCCCGCCAGGAGGCCAACCCGTCGCCCAGTATGGGTAGGCCGAAGTTCGATCGCCGAATGACACACAGCCATGGGCGAGAAAAAATGAAACAGAATTATCTCATTTTAATTTTCCTCCATGGTGATATAATAAATGTGGCACATAGGCCCGAAAATGCAGCTTAAGCCTTTGAAACATGAGTATATTTGGCTTGATTTCTCTCAAAAAACATTGGAAGAAGTCACGAGAAAATTAATTTAGCAAAAGAAAGGAAGATAGATAATAATTATAATAATAACACTTATAAATATAGTTTTCTTCACACTTTCCCTGTTTGTTTTATTATGATGATAATTTCTCTCTCCCTCTCAAAACCGTTTTCTTTTCCACTTTTTAAAATAATTTTCTGAATGCTTCTTGCATTAATGTCACTCAGAACAGGATCTTTTTGTTTTTTAACAAAATCAGCCTTTAAAGAAAATAACGACGTGACTTTTGTCGGTAGATAATTATCGATATCAAACAGTATGAAAACATTTATGGTGAAAACGTCAAAACTCGTCGCCCAGCCTCGTTTACGTGCTGCTGATTTTCTCGTTGTGTGTGAATCTGCAGGGAAGCAGAAGCAGGCTAAAGCCAACAGCCGCAAATCCAAGTCTCCCAACCTGGGTCAGGGCTACGCCGGAGGCGAGCGTCCCTCCTCGGTGTCCTCCGTCCACTCCGAGGGAGATTATCACAGACAGGCTCAAGCCCAACCGCAGTGGAGCTGGGACGACCGACCCTCGTCCACAGGTGAGCCGTCCGCCTTTCAACCGCCTGTGATTTCAACCACAGCGTCACAGTCGGGGTCAGAGTCCAGCACACGGAAACATGGTCTGTGGCGTCCAGCGGCTCACCTGGTAGAGCGGGTGTCCCACGTGTCCGCACTGACGCGGCCGTGCGTTTGATTCCAGCCCGCAGCCTTTTTCTGTTTGTCATCTCGCTCTCTTTCACTCTGCAAGCTGTCCGACCAACGGAGTCACACGATGAAATAATAAAGAGAAGGAAACGCGAACTGTAGATCGACGCATGAAACGTGGAACCGAAGTTGAGGTTTGCATCAGACGTTATTCAAAGGTCAGAATCTGATTTCTGTCAAAGGTCCAAAACACTGATGATAAGCAAAATACTGTTTAAAAACTTGCTCATAAGTGAATTTCTCGTCTCTTTCCCTCAAACGGAGGCTCAACTTTCTCCGCCAAACACACTTAAACACGTCAGCATCAGAGGACTTCGCTCGCTCTGCTGCGTCACAGATCACCTGTGTATTCTGGGATGTTTCTGTTCGACGTGTCGCTGCTGTGGATCATAGTGGCGTTAAACATTTTTTACTCTTCAAACCTCCGACTGTCTGATTAAACGTGTGCAAGAAAAGGCCGCTTTTTCGAAGAAAATTTGTCATTTTATTTATTTCGTATTTTCAGTTTGATAGAAAAGTCGCTCTTTACTTTTATAGCTTGAGAGCTTTTTCCTAAAAAAGCAGGAGTTCGTCTTTCTTGGCTCTTTATATTCAGAATAACGAGATGTTTCTTTTCTGTGGTGCAGAAATTTTCTCAGCTCGCCGTTTGTTTACCGTGAAGCTCTCCTCACTCCGTCTCCTCCTCCTCCCTCCAGGGTCCATGCAGTTCCCGTATAACCCGCTGACCATGCGCATCCTGAGCAACACGCCGCCCGCCTCCATGGCGTCCCCCTCCATACAGAGCCAGCAGCAGCAGCAGCCGCCGCCTCCCGCCGGAGCCCCGGTGGCTCAGCAGCGCGTGTGGCAGTCTCTGCTGTCGGAGCAATACGAGACCCTGTCCGACAGCGACGACTGAGCCCGGCTCGCCGCAGCCCCGATCACCGCGAGAGAGGCCTGCGCTGAGTCTCTCCGCCTCCCCCACTTCCTCCCAGAACTATCCTCGCTCACCTGCGAGTGTGACAAGAAGACGGGGGCGGTGCCCTGTTTGTTTTTTTTGTTTTTTTTCGGTGCTATGGCGCCCCCTGGCGGCTCGCTGAGAGTACAGGCAGCAGCCCGTGGCAGGCAGGGCTCTCCAGAACAAGACTGGCTTCGGTCTGGAAGCACTCACCCGGCCTGTTTTTGGGGAAACTCGACGGAGGGGACGACACGAGTAAAGATGAAGAACTTAAAATGTAAAAAGAAACAACATAAGAGACTATTTCAGATTTTGTTCTTTTGATTTCTGTAAAGATATTTCTCGTCTTTAAGAAAATCGTTGTATGTAAATAGAGTAACCTTTTTGCAGTGTTTTTCTTAACTTGATTCTTATTTTAATGTCGCTTTTAAATTGATCCACTTTAAATGGGAAGAGCAGGGGTGTAATCTTTGGTATGACAGTCGGTCTCTCCCGGTCCCAGTCCCGCCAGCGTGACCTGACACCCGCTCTAAAGTTTTTACCACAGCGACGCAGAGAGACCCTTTTTTTGGGGGGTTTGTACTTGACCAGTGGAGCGCAGAGATCCACCGAGCACCACCGGAGCCTGGACATCGTGGAAACATTTCACACAGCAGTCGATGCTCAGCGCCGACGCTAACGTCTCACCCCCGTTTCTAGACAGAAATGTCGTCAAAACAAGTTGAGAACACTGGTGTCAAAGCAGAAAGTCTGATATAAGCTCGCCGCAAAATGACTACTCCTGGACCCCGTCTGAATTAAAGTGAGCCAATGTTTTATTTTTTTTATTTTTTTCCGGTAGAGCTGACCGTGGCGTGTCACACGTAGCTGTCTCTGCAGTTTCCAACCTGTCCAGAATGATCTGCTCTGCAATGTTGTCATGGTAAAAAAATTCTATATATATAGTATGTCAGGTTTTGCCATGCCTTGTGACTTGAGAAAGAAGGCAGCTTTAACTAATTTTCTCAGAGATATACGTTGGTGTTTGATGTTTGTATTTGTTTCTTTTAGTCCCTCTTTTTTTTTTTTTTTTTTTTTTTGATACTGTCCTGACAAAAATCTGAACTCTGTAAAATTGTCTTTCCATTACACAAAAAGACAAAACTAACCAAACATAAAGAATGGTCTGCACCATTGTTGCACTTTTTTTTTTTTTTTTGCTTTGTAGCTTTTGACGAGAAAAACAAAAAAGCATACTACCTGCTGTGTAACTTATTCAGCCTCCAGCACAGGAGTATACGAAGATGTGCTTTAACTCTTTCCCCACCACTCACAGAAATCTGGATGTTCTGACTTCATGTCTGTTCTTGTAGCTGGTACATGATTTTTGTTTTTGTAGTGCATCACAGTTACAGTTTTTAAGTGTTTGGTACCGTTAAATGTTTTAGGAGTTTGCCGTCACGGCGAGTCAAAGCCGCGACCACTTAATCTCTGCTTTCATCGTGTCAATCAACTTTAAATATGAATTATTATTATTATAGGTCAACTTCATAAATGGCAGTAAAGTTCCTTTGCAAGTATGTGAAAAACAACAAAAAAAATTCTGGCTTTCAACTTCGCTCAGTTAACGAAAAATCCATCTGCTCTAAACTTTCCTTCCTTTCCTTTTCGTTTTGATTTGTCAGAGCACATTTTTTTATTTTCTGTCATTTTCAACATGATCCATCCCGCTCACACGGGATGTTATGTGTTTACAAAGTCAATGACAACGAGAAAAAACGAAAAAAAAGAAAAAAAAACGTTTACAAACTTGAATCTTAAAAAGAAAATCCGACATGAAGCCGAAAAAGAATTGGAGCATCTTTTCAGCTCTCTATCAAACACACACACACACACACACACACACACACACACAGTGGTGACTTTATTTTTGACTTGAAAATCCCGTGTATCCTATGATGTTGAAATGCAATGTTTGTATCGCACAATGTCTCTTAGTAGGCTATTACAAGAGTTCAGACCAATCAAATAAAGTGGATCAGTTCTCCACCACTGAACGCCGTGTCGCTTCTTAACAGCTGTCGCGTCGATTATTGATCGCTGTCCTTTTCTTCTTGGTCCTGTTTGTCCTCAGCTGAGGTTTACTGTTAACCCTTCGAAACCTGCAGCCACATATTTCTTCTTGTGCTTCTTTCAGACGTCTTTCAGTTGCTCATTGCTTTTTTTCCCCAAAATATGGGATAAAAGGCAATGAGCAACTTGGAAAGAAATGTTTCACAAATTGCAATAATTCAATATATTTAGCTAATTATTATTATTTTATTAAATTTAGGGAATCTAATCTGTCTAATGAAAAAAACAAAAGCTTGGAAATAAATATATTTATAGTGATCATAAATACATATTTAAAAATATGCAACAGTTATTGCAGTTTTTGAAGCACAGTTTTATCTTTTCAATATACTGAATTAAAGCAAAAATACAAATGTTATAGATATACAAATTCGTGCAATTTGTTTAAAAAACGGGGAAAAAAGGCAGCAAGCGAGCAGGTAAGAAATGTCCCACACTGCGAGAAACTGGCAGATTTAAAAAATATATTTTTCAGAAACGAGGAAAATGATCATGTTTACATATTCAAAATGACTTTTCAAATTATAGTAATTTTTGGAGTTTTTTTCCCAGGACATTTCTCTGTTGTTTTTTTGTTTTACTTAAAAAAAAAATCAGTTAATCAAAAAATACTTTATAATATCTTGCTAATTTCTGGGTCATTTCTTTGCTCGTTGCCTCATTGTCAGTTTGCTCGGGTTTCAAAGGGTTAACTGTTCAGAATTGATGTTATATTACACAAATACGATTTTAATGCTGTGCGACGGTTCGGCTTTGGAACATTTCACAGCATTAAATTCTAACAGGAGCTATTTATTTATTTATTTTTTCAATAAGCTTCGACTCAGCAGTTTCTGTGTGTATCTCATAAAATACCTTTTTAAGGATTTTTAAATAGTTTTTTAACAGCATATTCAGTCCATCTTAGACCAGAAACAGTTTATCGGTCAGTGAGTTGGTCGAAAGAAAACTAATCTGGTGCTTTTTGTAGGAGAGGATTTGCGTTTTCTCTACTTTTTTCTTCTACACATTTTTTAATTGAGGCTAAACAACAACGAAAATAACTGCAGCTGAAAAATTAGACCTACTGAATCGTAAAAAAAAAAGTACCTGAAACTTTTTTTTTTCATAATTGAGATCTGACTCTTGTGACTCACCGCTAACATTATTAAGATCTGAAATGTCCTCAGACTCAGGCCTAACATGTTCGAGATCTGATTCACAACTACCATTATTCAGACCTATGTCCTCTGGTGCAAACCGAGCATCATTCAGATCTGTGTCCTCCGGTTCACACACAGGATTACTTAGAGCTGTCTCCTCTGGTTTACACTTAATATCATTTAAATCTTTTTTTGTCCTCAGGCTCACAGCTATTCAGATCAGCCCTGGTCTCAGACTCACGCCTGTTAAGACTTGCGATGCCTTCAGTATTTGGCATCGTCACATGTTGCTCAGGATTGTTTTTTTGCTCCTCTGTCACGGGAGCTGTCCTCACGATGTTCCCTGTGCATGAATAACTTGTTGAAGGCATTTCATCTGTCTCTTCAACAGCTGCCTGAATTTGTGATGGAGCGGGGAACCTACATGAATAACTTGTTGAAGGCATAAGCCATTGAGTTATATTTTGTAACCAACATCAGTCTTAATCACAAATATTAATTATTAATTTTTGGAAATTGAACACTTAAAATGTACATTTACTGCATTTCATTTATCTGACAGCTGAAGGTTCAAAAAGATTATTAAATATGATGAGTTATTCATTAAAACAGTTTATAAAAAAGTTAAAATGAGCTTCAGATTGAAACTAGAACAAAATTCTGTTTACACACAAATGCATAATACTTATATTCAACATAATAATAATCTTAATAATAATAATAAAACACTCAAAGTGGCCACTGTTTTTGAGTCTTTGATTATATTTGCAGATAATACTTGTGTACATTTATTAAACATAAATTGCTTTGATTTCGTTTTGCCCATGGTTTCGCTTGGCCAGTACTACACACACTGCATGTTTCTGCGTGTCAACCTGCTGCCCTGCCAGATTAGTCAGCAGCAGGGTTTCCCCTATTGTTTGTTTTTGTCTTTTTTTTTTAACTCTTTCCCTGCCATTGACAAGATTTCCTGTCATTTGGTGATATTAATATCAGATATAAATGTCTTTTCAGCTGTAACAATGTTGTGAGTAGTAAAACAACTGCATAAAAAACTGTACCTTACTGTACACTCGATCTACACGATACTTAGTTGTGTTGTGTCTCATCTGATGCCTTGCTGTTGTGTTTAAAAAGGAAATCTATTTATCTAACTTTTATTTTTGAAAGAACTTTTATTTTGAAGGCAAAGCAAACCCTTGAACCGGAAGTGGTGATGCCTGATTGGCTACCTAAGCGCGGTAGTAGAGTCGTTCACTTCCGGAAACAAAGCAGTTCAAAAATCAATATGCGGTCGTCGTTTCTTCCCGCTGTGGCTGATCAACTTCTCCGAGACATCCAAAAAACGTACGAGGAGACCTCTCAAAGTAAGCGCGCGGTGCTTAAACGCGGAGATAATCGGTTAAATTAACTCCTGGACGGTTTAAACCGCGAAATTAGCTTTAGCATCGACGAGCTAACGTCTCAGCCGCCTGAGACAAACTCGCTTCAGTTTCTGAGCAAACAACGTTAATGTTGACTTTTGTTAGGAAGTAACGATTAACTCTGCGTCATTTTAACGCAGCTTACAGTGTTGTGCTGTAAAGTAACGTTATTAAAACGTTTTAACGTTATAACGTTTTGTTTTCAGCGTGTTACAGCGATGTAATTTAATATTTGGGCTGTAGGTGTCGCTGCTGTAACACGTGTCTCCTTTTAGGAACATCTGTCTCCATCAGTTATGTTTTCTTTATGTTCACTCACAACAAATGAGTTAAAATTAACATTATTATTATTGTATTGTTATTGTCATTTCTACCTGATGATGTAATTTTTACCATTTTTGGCATTTGGAGTAAATACGTGCTATTTCCACTGCTGCACACTCACAATCAGTGACGCTGAAATCAGCGACATATCCCCAAAATCTGTTTAGCATGAAATGTATTGAAAATATTTTTTTTTTTGTTACATCTGAAAACAAAGTGGCATCTTGGAAAAAAGAAAAGAAAATGCATTTAAAGGGTTAAAATTATGAAAATTGTATATATATATAGTAATATAGTATTTAATATTTATGATAGGATTTGTTAAGCAATTAATGAAAGTAGAAAATCATATTAATGTATAACGTTTTTTAAAGCTTGATTTTGAAAAGAGCATTTTGTGTGCAGAGCGATAGTGTATTTGTTTTTAGTGTATGTGATATTAAAGCAGGACCTAAGAGTTAAAGTGACAACAGATTAAAACAACAAACAGTTCAACAGAGAAAAACAAAAATATCAATATTTAAAACCATTAAATGACCACAAAGCAGCAAAAGACGTATGTTTATTTAGATACGTAATAAAAGCATTTTCCACCAAAACATACAAACCTTTTGCCAAAAAGTCACATTAACCAGGGTGTAAAAATGTACAAAAACTCCTGAAATGAATTGATTTCACACGTCACGTGCAGGAGAGCTGAGGTAAATGCACAGCGCTCTCTGTTGAATTTCGGTGTGTGATGTGATGTGTTATGTTTCACGAAATGAAAACACCATGCGCTCATGTCTGGGCTTTTTTTCCAGTAACTCAACATTTTTGTTTTTAAGAAAACAAAGCAAATCCAGACACCACGAGAGAGGTTCAGTCTGAGCCTCTAAATATAGCAGCTTTACCTCAACGTCACCCGCAGCCGAGTGGCAGCTGCTCTGTGGGCAGCTGTTGATTTATGTCCTCTAGAGTCCAGAAACTTAATAAAAATAGATCATTAAACTGTCATTATAATGAAATCTGCAGCATTGATTGTTTTTTTTTTAAAAGAACATGAATACATATTTTAATGATTTTTTTATTTTTATTTTTTCAGTTCCTGATGACCTGCTTATTGCGTAAGTATCAGTCTCCCTTTTTGTCATCTTTTGTTGTCATTGATTGTCATCACATGTATTTATTACCAGTCATTTAATGTAACTAAGTAAATTAACCCAAGTACATATTTGATGCCGTATCCACAGTGCATACGTTTTTCTTGTTTGGTGGAAACATGTTGGCTTTTTGAATGATTCAGCCACTTTAATAAAAGCTTTGTAATGTAATTACTCCTCGTTTTCCTCGATTTTTTTTACACGTTTGAAATGTTTTATAATATTTGAGGTACCTGTGTTTTACTTGAGTAT
Source organism: Plectropomus leopardus (assembly GCF_008729295.1). Lineage (NCBI taxonomy): Eukaryota > Metazoa > Chordata > Actinopteri > Perciformes > Serranidae > Plectropomus > Plectropomus leopardus. The sequence goes on along the minus strand of NC_056475.1, from coordinate 1,853,350 downwards.
TTCTATCATATGCAACTTTCTACTTTTGCTCCGCTGCATCTCTGAGGTAAATATTAACGGTCATGGGAAACCTGGAAAAGTCATGGAACTTCACAGTTAGATTGTCCAGGCCTGGAAAAGTCATGTAATTAATAAAAATCATTGAAAATTTAGGAAAATCCATGAAAATGTGTTAAGTAATTAAACTGTTGCAGTAATCTTTTATGGATAAACTTCCACGTAATGTAACGTAACAACAAACGTATTTCCTGTCGCGGCTGACGTAACGTCACTCTAATATGCGTCAATGTGACATTTGTTTACCATTTTGTACATTGATTATTTTTTTTAGCTCTCCCTCTGTATGCCAGCTAGTTGACGTAAAAAGTCATGGAAACATTTTGAAATTTTGTCGATGAATACGTGTGGAAACTTTGTAATATGTCTTCATGATAAAATGTTAAACTCCACTGTAACCTGTTATGATTACTAATATACCCAGTAGTATACAAAGTATCTGAAATCAGCTCCACATAGGAATACAACATGAAAATGTGTAAAACAGAGTAAAGTAATATATATTATATGAAAATATATTAATGTTAAAAGAGCCATTCTGCATACTGAGTATGTTTACTTTTGAGACTTAAAGTACATTTTGCTGATAATACTAATTTACTTAAGTAACATTTTACATTTTGAATGCAGGACTTTTTTTAATGTCTTTATTATGTTTTCTAATTATAATAAATATGACATATAGTAGATAAAACAGTCTTGGCAGCAAATATGGTATGCCATAAAATGAAAAGACAAACCAAACCAAACAAAAAATAAGTAAAAATAAATAAATAAATTAAGATTAGATAAGATAAGACAAAATAAAATAAAATGAATAATATAGAATAAGCCGGAGGTGAAAAACTGATGTTAAAATAGTTACAATTTACAGAAATCTTAAAGATTACACGGTCTATAACACGTAATATTCTTGTTTCCGATTTCCCCGACCCCACTCCCATCTTTATCAACATTTTCAAAAACTGCCAGCTTTCCTTTTGTAATATTTGTTACTTTTGTTTTTCTGCACTTCAATATTAATACCTTTACTCGGAGTATTTCTTTAACTCCCGTGTATCATTACATCTGACACCAGTGAGTTCATTTTGCCGTCACTCATGATTTATTTTATTTAGCTTTGTTTTATTTATTTGTTTTGTTCTATTTTATGTTATTTTATTTGTTTTATTTAATGTTATGTTGTTTTATTTTACTTTATTTTTTTATGAATGTAGTACTCCTCCTCTGTCTGAGTGACGATGTCAGTAAAAATGTTCACACATGGCCGAATGTGAGTGGGTGTGCAGAAACCACAGTGGTCAGGATTTACCAAAGTGACAAGGCAGTGAGACGCAGTGAGACAGAGTGAGACACAGTGAGACACCGTGAGACACAGTGAAACAGAGTGAGACGCAGTGAGACACAGTGAGACGCAGTGTCACGGTGCTGCTGTGTGTCTTTACTCAGACGCTGTCTTGGCGAGTGGTTTGCGTTTCTGGGTGTGAAGCGGTGCTCGCTGTCTGGCTCAGCGCAGCCACATCCTGTCTGTGAGGAAGATCTTCACCGTGCTCAGTTTCTTACTCTGTTTTCACGTTTGTCTCGTCTCTCACGTAAAAAAACATCCTGTTTTTCACATCAGTGATTGTAAGAAAAGTCCAATTATAAACTAACAGAACTAACTTTTGACAGTGGAAGAGTTTGTCTCTTGCATTAAACATCAATATATCTTACATGATATTTTGCGTACTTTCCTCATATTGAGATAAATATTGGTAGTAATAATAATTTCTTGGTATATATATTTTCTCTTTAAACCAGACTGCCATGTCTCATATTATTATTAGAAATGTGTGTGATTAGTCGACTGGTCAATTAAATGTTGCCTCACTAGTTGTCACCAGAAATACTTAAATACTAATAATTTTATTATAATTTTGTTGAGCCAGTGAAAATGTTGTTGTAACAATAAGGCACGTTTCCTAAAAATCTGTTTTCCTGAAGTATATTATCTTCAATCGATTTATTGTATCTGTGAGCGTTTGTGTAGTGAGCTGTTGTCATGTTTTGCAGAATAATATGCAAAGTGCCACAAATTTCATCACCATTTAAAATATAATTTGGTTATTGAAAAAATGGGAACGACTTTAAATCTCTTAAATGCACAACTTTTTTTCAGATGTTTAACTGAATTAAATACTTCATTTTATTTTTTTTCTTGTTATCTTTTTTCAGATTTTAATAGTCTAATTTTAAACTTTAGTTTAAACGTCATGGAAATGAATAAAGAACATCCCCAAATTTTACACCTCTTTTTGTTTGGTAGCGTATTTTTTAGAGCTGCAACGATAATTTGATAAATTGATAAACTGATTAGTCGATCAATAGAAAATTAATTTGCAACTGTTTCAATAATCGAGTTGTCGTTTTCGTAAATTGTAAAGCATAAAAAACAAACATTTTCTGGTTTCATGCTTCATAAACGTGAGAATCTGATGCTTTTCTTTGTTATTTATGGTTATAAACTGAATCGTTTTGGATTTTTGTGCTGTTGTTCGGATAAAACGAAACATTTGAAGACGTCATATTGAGCTCCAGGAAATTACACAGGTTTCACTGTTTTTTAGCAAAACGATTAAAAAATAATTCTCAGATTAATCAGTAATGAAAATAATAATTAGTTGCCATATTCATGCTATATATTTAGCACAACAAGTTTTATTTTTGCCATCTTAAGCATACATTTTAAATACAGTTTTTTGTTATTCCTCTAAAGTGAAAAAGCGCTTTATTGAAATGTGAGATGATTTAAGAGTCAAACAGGAAGACGTGACTGTAAAAAAGGCAGATGAGCCGGTTCTTCTACAAACAGAAAGCTCAAATGTCCACAGCCTGCAGGGAGCCGATAAATGTACTTATTTAATGAGGCGCACACACACACACACACACACACACACACACACACACACACACACACACACACACTGGAGCCGTCATCAACAAACTGGTCTAATTTGATCTTTTCGATAATCTTCCACTCAGCAGTTTCTGTGTGTATCTCATAAAATACCTTTTTAAAGTTTTTTTTTTAGCGTTTTCCATCACAAGAATACTGAAATCTAAACGTGTGATACGACGACCAAAACATAGTGCATTTAGTTCATTTTGGGATGACATGAGGAATGGCTCTGTCAGACATCTTTTATCTGCATAACTTGTTTTGCACAAACAGCAGTGTAACCAAAATGTTAATCTTATGTTGCTGCTTCGTCTTCACGTTTTCTTCTTCGTGTGTTTCAGGCTGAAGTTTGTCTTCGGGCCTTGTGCGCTGCAAGCTTTGGACCTCGTCGATCAGCACGCCGTCACCTGTCTGACGTCTCCCAGTGGACGCAAAGCATTTCAGGTCAGTCAGTCACGCTTCGGTCAGCTCTCAAACAGTCGTCCTCCGTGCATACTTTATACACTATTAGATTAATGGTTGCAAACTAACATTAAATCATTGTCAAAATAATGAAATTTCCTGCAGCAAAATAATTTCCAACTTAGAATGAGTTACTGTAATTAGTGTGGAGTGACATC